>NC_091330.1:21584283-21691783 GCF_038502225.1 Cherax quadricarinatus | reverse complement strand
AAATAGGTGGTTTTCATGTACGTAGTTAGTTGGTGGGGTGTGTTAGGGAGATAAGATGTTTTTTGATGGTAGATTTGAAAATGGTGGCTGAGTCTGCAGTTCTAGAGTTTTCAGGTAGGGAGTTCCAGATTTTAGGCCCTTTAATGTACATTGAATGTTTATATAGATTTAGCTGGACACTGGGAATGTCAGAGATTTTTGTATCTGGTATTGTGCTATTGTGCCTATGGGTCCTGTCACACCTACATCAAGAAAGCATTTTAGTTCAGGGTTAATATTGGAATTTATGGTTGTGTAAATGTAGGTTGCACAGTAGTAAGTGTGGATATTCTGAACAGTGAGTAAGTTTAAGTCCTTGAAGAGTGGGGGGGGGGGGTGTTGCCTGGGATTATATTGCGTGATAATTCTTACTGTGGCTTTTTGTTGGGTTATTATTGGTTTTAGGTGGGTTGCTGCTGTTGATCCTCAAGCACAAATGGCATAGGTGAGGTAGGGATAGGTGAGTGAATAGTATAGTGTGAGTAGGGCTGATTGTCGTACATAGTAATGTATCTTAGAGAAGGTCCCCACTATAGAGGATCCCAACTATAGAAAATGTTATTCTTTCTGACACTCCGACAAGACGACTGGAAAAAATTTCATATTTATGTAAATTTATTCTACTGTGGGGTGTATTTATCATGTTTATATATTACGTAGCATGTTTATTATATTATTTTGAAAAAATATCATAGATTAATGAAAATGTGTGTATTAACATAATATATGGCATTTAATGTGCCTCAGAGTGATTATTATTGAGTATTATACCCCTCAAGGGAGGTTCCTTGACACTGGTGAGGGGCTATTGATCTAGGGAATTGGATTTGTGCTCCGGTTCCCTGAATTGAGCCTGAATACCTTCCAACCCCCCCCCAGGCGCTGTATAATCCTACGGGTTTTGCACTCCCCCATGATTATAATAATATTTAGTACAGCCTCTCTTCACTTAGTGACGCACTTGTTTACTGACACCTCGGACTTACGATGGGCTCTCTGACCAGTATTTATACCTAAATGTATATTAGAGCTGATTTCCTGTATTCTGCTTATTTCAGTATACAGTGGACCCCCGCATACCGTTGGCATCACATAACGTTAAATCCGCATACCGCTACATTTTATCGCCAAGATTTTGCCTCGCATACCGCTAAAAAACCCGCTCAACGCTGTTCGTCCGAGACGCGTCTAATGTGTGCCCTTAGCCAGCCTCACATGTTCCGCCGGTGGCATTGTTTACCAGCCAGCCTCCGCGGTAACATCCAAGCATACAATCGGAACATTTCGTATTATTACAGTGTTTCTGGTGATTTTATCTGCAAAATAAGTGACCATGGGCCCCAAGAAAGCTTCTAGTGCCAACCCTACAGCAATAAGGGTGAGAATTACTATAGAGATGAAGAAAGAGATCATTGATAAGTATGAAAGTGGAGTGCGTGTCTCCGAGCTGGCCAGGTTATATAGTAAACCCCAATCAACCATCACTACTATTGTGGGCAACAAAAAGGCAATCAAGGAAGCTGTTCTTGCCAAAGGTTTAACTGTGTTTTCGAAACAGAGATCGCAAGTGATGGAAGATGTTGAGAGACTCTTATTGGTGTGGATAAATGAGAAACAGATAGCAGGAGATAGCATCTCTCAAGTGATCATAAGTGAAAAGGCTAGGAAGTTGCATCAGGATTTAATTAAAAAAATGCCTGCAACTAGTGATGTGAGTGAATTTAAGGCCAGCAAAGGTTGGTTTGAGAGATTTAAGAGGCGTAGTGGCATACATAGTGTGATAAGGCATGGTGAGGCTGCCAGTTCGGACCACAAAGCAGCTGAAAAATATGTGCAGGAATTCAAGGAGTACATACAAAATGAAGGACTGAAACCTGAACAAGTGTTTAATTGTGATGAAACAGGCCTGTTTTGGAAGAAAATGCCAAGCAGGACCTACATTACTCAGGAGGAAAAGGCACTCCCAGGACATAAGCCTATGAAAGACAGGCTTACTCTGTTGATGTGTTCCAATGCTACTGGTGATTGCAAAGTGAAGCCTTTATTAGTGTATCACTCTGAAACTCCCAGACCGTTCAGGCAAAAGAATGTCCTCAAGGAAAATTTGTGTGTGCTGTGGAGGGCAAACAGTAAGGCATGGGTCACTAGGGACTTTTTCTATGACTGGTTACACCATGCATTTGCCCCCAATGTGAAAGATTACCTAACTGAAAAGAAATTAGAACTTAAGTGCCTCCTGGTGTTAGACAATGCCCCTGGTCATCCTACAGACGTGGCAGAGCGACTTTATGGGGACATGAAATTCATTAAGGTGAAGTTTTTGCCTCCTAATACCACTCCTCTCCTGCAGCCCATGGACCAGCAGGTTATTGCGAACTTCAAAAAACTGTACACAAAAGCTCTGTTTGAAAGGTGCTTTGTAGTGACCTCAGAAACTCAACTGACTCTAAGAGAGTTTTGGAGAGATCACTTTAATATCCTCAATTGTGTAAACCTTATAGGTAAGGCTTGGGAGGGAGTGACTAAGAGGACCTTGAACTCTGCTTGCAAGAAACTGGCCAGAATGTGTAGACCAAAGGGATTTTGAAGGGTTTCAGGATAACCCTGAGAATACTATGCCAGTTGAGGAATCCATTATGGCATTGGGAAAGTCCTTGGGGTTGGAGGTTAGTGGGGATGGTGTGGAAGAGTTGGTGGAGGAGGACAATGAAGAACTAACCACTGATGAGCTGATAGATCAACTTCAACAGCAAGAGGCCACACCTGAGGAAACTGGTTCGAAGGAGGGGAGAGAGAAATTGAATAAATTGCCTACTACAAAGATTAAGGAAATCTGTGCCAAGTGGCTTGAAGTGCAAACCTTCATGGATGAAAATCACCCTCACACAGCTATTGCAAGCCGTGCTGGTGACTATTACACTGACAATGTTGTGAAACACTTTAGGGAAGTCATAAAGGAACGAGAGGTACAGGCCACTATGGACAGATGTGTTGTGCGACAGAACTCCAGTGCCTCTGAAGCTGGTCCTAGTGGCATTAAAAGAAGAAGGGAAGTAACCCCAGAAAAGGACTTGACACCTCAAGTCTTAATGGAAGGGGATTCCCCTTCTAAACACTAAGACTCTCTCCTCCCATCCCATCAATCATCACCAGATCTTCAATAAAAGTAAGTGTCATTTAATTGTGCATGCCTTTTTCAGTTTGTGTGTATTAAAATTAATATTTCATGTGGTAAAAATTTTTTTTTTTCATACTTTGGGGTGTCTTGCACGGATTAATTTTATTTCCATTATTTCTTATGGGGAAAATTCATTCGCATAACGATAATTTCGCATAACAATGAGCTCTCTTGCACGGATTAATATCACTATGCGGGGGTCCACTGTACGTACAGTACACTACTGTGTAAACCTTTAAAAATATACCAGAAATGTAAATGGTGCAGAGGTGACATTAAAACAATATCAAAGATGGTTGACGCAAACCCACTACCATTATAGTATACTCCTCACTTGGCGACGAATTCGTTTACCAACGTGGTCTTAGGAACGGAACTCCGTCATTAAGTGAGGAAAGGCTGTATTATTATTATTATTGTGGTGTCCTCATTATATAAGACACTACTGATTTTAATGTGTACCTGCACGCCAGCACAGCGTGTAAGTTTATTTAGGTACAGGTACACACATGTATAACTATCAGAGTGCAACCTCTCCTCACATAACGACAGTGTTCTGTTCCTAAGACCACATCAATAAGAGAATTCGTCGCTAAGTGAGGAGCATACTACAATGGTAGTGGGTTTGTGTCAGCTATCTTTGATATTTGATATTGTTTTACTATCACCTTTGCACCATTTATAACATTTCTGGTATATTTTTAAATATCTATACAGTAGTGTACTGTATATTTTAATAAACAGAATAGAGGAAATCAGCTCTAGTATACATTATTTAGGCATGCATATTGCTCAGAGCCCATCGCAAGTCCGAGGCGTCAGTAAACGCGTACGTCGCTCAGTGAGGAGAGGCTGTGTATATAAAATATGAAATAACTTTAAAACACTTGAAATTTGTGGTGACTGTATTTCAGTCAGGTGGGGAGTGCCGTATACCGAATTTTGGTCATAATTTGAAATGTCCGTATTAGTGGAACGCCATGAAGTGAAACGCCGTAAAGCGAGGCCCTACTGTACTTATCAAAATAAAGCTTTCCAATTTGTTCAGATTATAACTATTTCCACTGTAAAATCTACTTAATAAAAAGAGTTTACGTAGTAAATATTTTCCTTTGGTGTATTTTCACCTAAAACAATTTGCACAACAAAAGTTTTTCCCACAGAATGGATATTATAGGTGTTAGCTGCTGTCTCTAGGTAAAAAAGAAAAAAAGGTAACAATGACCAAATACTTCATCAAAAACTATTTTTTTTTTTTTAAATATGAAAAGTCTGAATTACTGGAAATCTTACTTCAGTTTTCACACTCCAGCATGGATGGGTTTGGCGATAGTTTTGTACCTCTAGTGGAAGGGTCTGCACCAGCAGCAGAGGTGGATCCTGCTGCAGAATTCTTAGCTCGGGAGCAGGACCAGCTAGCTGGCTTGGGGGACGATATTCTTCCAGCTACCCTAGGTCAAGATCAGTCAACAGTGGCATCAGGTGAGGAAACTCTTGCTGGAAACCAGTGGCCCCTTCTCACTCTGCATTGTGGTATGTTTTGCTTCATGATTATTCACTTGCGATTAATGTTTGAAGAGTAAAAGAACAAGAAATGAGTTTAATAACGGTAAAGGAGAGGAGAGTGGAGAAGAATGGGGGAGACAGTGGAGGAGAGAGAAGAATGTAGGGTGAAGGAAAGAGAAGAATATAGGGTGAAGGAGAGAGAAGAATGTAGGGTGAAGGAGAGAGAAGAATGTAGGGTGAAGGAGAGAGAAGAATGTAGGGTGAGGGAGAGAGAAGAATGTAGGGTGAGGGAGAGAGAAGAATGTAGGGTGAGGGAGAGAGAAGAATGTAGGGTGGAGGAGAAGAATGTAGGGTGAAGGAGAGAGAAGAATGTAGGGTGAGGGAGAGAGAAGAATGTAGGGCGAGGGAGAGAGAAGAATGTAGGGCGAGGGAGAGAGAAGAATGTAGGGCGAGGGAGAGAGAAGAATGTAGGGTGAGGGGGAGAGAAGAATGTAGGGCGAGGGGGAGAGAAGAATGTAGGGCGAGGGGGAGAGAAGAATGTAGGGCGAGGGAGAGAGAAGAATGTAGGGCGAGGGAGAGAGAAGAATGTAGGGCGAGGGAGAGAGAAGAATGTAGGGCGAGGGAGAGAGAAGAATGTAGGGCGAGGGAGAGAGAAGAATGTAGGGTGAGGGAGAGAGAAGAATGTAGGGCGAGGGAGAGAGAAGAATGTAGGGTGAGGGAGAGAGAAGAATGTAGGGCGAGGGAGAGAGAAGAATGTAGGGTGAGGGAGAGAGAAGAATGTAGGGCGAGGGAGAGAGAAGAATGTAGGGCGAGGGAGAGAGAAGAATGTAGGGCGAGGGAGAGAGAAGAATGTAGGGTGAGGGAGAGAGAAGAATGTAGGGCGAGGGAGAGAGAAGAATGTAGGGTGAGGGAGAGAGAAGAATGTAGGGCGAGGGAGAGAGAAGAATGTAGGGCGAGGGAGAGAGAAGAATGTAGGGCGAGGGAGAGAGAAGAATGTAGGGCGAGGGAGAGAGAAGAATGTAGGGTGAGGGGGAGAGAAGAATGTAGGGCGAGGGGGAGAGAAGAATGTAGAGAGAAGAATGTAGGGCGAGGGAGAGAGAAGAATGTAGGGCGAGGGAGAGAGAAGAATGTAGGGCGAGGGAGAGAGAAGAATGTAGGGCGAGGGAGAGAGAAGAATGTAGGGCGAGGGAGAGAGAAGAATGTAGGGCGAGGGAGAGAGAAGAATGTAGGGCGAGGGAGAGAGAAGAATGTAGGGCGAGGGAGAGAGAAGAATGTAGGGCGAGGGAGAGAGAAGAATGTAGGGCGAGGGAGAGAGAAGAATGTAGGGCGAGGGAGAGAGAAGAATGTAGGGCGAGGGAGAGAGAAGAATGTAGGGCGAGGGAGAGAGAAGAATGTAGGGCGAGGGAGAGAGAAGAATGTAGGGCGAGGGAGAGAGACGAATGTAGGGCGAGGGAGAGAGACGAATGTAGGGCGAGGGAGAGAGACGAATGTAGGGCGAGGGAGAGAGAAGAATGTAGGGCGAGGGAGAGAGAAGAATGTAGGGCGAGGGAGAGAGAAGAATGTAGGGCGAGGGAGAGAGACGAATGTAGGGCGAGGGAGAGAGAAGAATGTAGGGCGAGGGAGAGAGAAGAATGTAGGGCGAGGGAGAGAGAAGAATGTAGGGCGAGGGAGAGAGAAGAATGTAGGGCGAGGGAGAGAGAAGAATGTAGGGCGAGGGAGAGAGAAGAATGTAGGGCGAGGGAGAGAGAAGAATGTAGGGCGAGGGAGAGAGAAGAATGTAGGGCGAGGGAGAGAAAAAGATGTAGGGTAAAGGGGGGGGGGGCAGAGAGAGAGAGAGAGAGAGAGAGAGCCAGCGAGCCCCCCCCTCCCCACAGATAGCTCCAACTTCATCTCGTTCCCTACCTGTATGTCTTACAACAATAAAATGCTTTCAAATGAACTGATGTAGGTAACAGCTCTTAGCTTGTCAGTAAAGTTAGGAATCCTTAACCTAACCATGTCAAATCCTTTGTATAAAAAAAAAAAGAGTAAAGGAGAGAGAGAGATGTATGGTAAAGGAAAGAGAAAGAGGGAGGGTAAAGGAGAGGAAAAAATGTAGGGTAAAGGAGAGAGGAAGAGGATGGAGAGGGCAAGAGAAGGGAAGAGAAAAGGGATGAGAGAGAAAGGGGACTTGTGGTCTTGAGTGAATATGTATGTAGAGGGAACGAATATTTATTTATGGTGTATAATTACCTATTTAAAGTTAAAGGACCTGAGGTTTGCTTGTGGTGCCATTTTAATTATTTTTTTAAATTACAGTGGTTATAGCACTTGCTACCTTCTTTGGTATTAGTTCTATTTTTCTACAACTTTAAAGAATTTTGTAGTTCATATCCCTATTTCACTTTTTCCTTAGTTTACAACTGTGGCCTCTTGGTGTGTGTTGATTCTGTTGAGATAACTCCCTTTTCTGTTTCTTCCATGCAAGCATACTTCGTATGTAGTTTGCCCATCCATTTCTTCAATAATTTCTGTGATTGTCCCAGTAACTTAATAAATTTGAGAAGTAGGAATTTTCTGATCAAAAACTGAACCATTTATTAGTTAGCAGTTTTTTTACACTGTAAATGTTTAATAGATATTTCCAGTACATTATTTTCAAATCAGTGAGATTGGCCTGCAGGTCAAAGATTTTTCCCCATCACATTTAATCTGTTACTGTCCAAACATTGATCTACGTTTTCTCTTTTAATTACACAATTTTTTTTACATAAATTTTATGTTCTGAAAATTACAAATTAAAGTAATTTTTGTGATTTTATAGCTACTCTTTGTTCTGACATTAATAGTAAGTACTGATATAGTAATCAAACATTCGCAAACACATTGACAGGTAAACATACTATTGTCTAGAAATATATATAAATTATTTCTAGGTCCCAGCAATGTTTTTAGAAGTGCTGGAGTGTATGAAACTCCTTAAAGCATGGTGTCAGACAAATGTCAATACATTGCTGACAGTGCAGTCACTCAATATTGCTGATCGTGCACTGCTCCCAGTGAACCTTGGCATGTTTTTTGTTTTCACTGTTACACATAAATGTGTTTGTCTGTCTCTCTGTCTAGCTCTGTCTCTGTGTATCTCATTCTTGCTCTGGCTTCCTGTGTATTTTTCATTCGGTCTGTCTGTCTCTCAGAGAGCTACTCATGAACCAACAGGTATTACTTATTTTGCAGAATCATCACGTCTGATTCCAGAACAAGTGGAAATGTGCATTACTTGCAACAGTCATGCTAATGACTCAAGTCTACAAGCACAGTATAGCACTTTGTCTATACAGAGATGGAGCTAGCCAGCCAGCCAAACATATATTACACATGTTGCATAATTTCTCTCTCTCTCTCTCTCTCTCTCTCTCTCTCTCTCTCTCTATCTATCTATCTATCTATCTATATCTATCTATATCTATCTATATCTATCTATATCTATCTATATCTATCTATATCTATCTATATCTATCTATATCTATCTATATCTATCTATATCTATCTATATCTATCTATATCTATCTATATCTATCTATATCTATCTATCTATCTATCTATCTCTCTATCTATCTCTCTATCTATCTCTCTCTCTCTCTCTATCTCTCTCTCTATCTCTCTCTCTATCTCTCTATCTATGTCTATCTATCTATCTATCAATCAACAAGTCGATCATATATGTATATATGGATTAGGTGATAGGATATTCTGGCATGATGACACTACCAGTTGTATCAAAATTGAAAGGATGTTGCACATGGGTTATCAAATTTTTTGATTTCCTCAACCACTTGTGGCCACATCCTCGGTGTGATCACTTTCCTCCTAAAAGGAGTGTTAATAAGACATGGCATTAGTGAATCCCTGGGGTTTGAAATGCTGTGCTCTAGTTGGTGCTCAGTTGAACTGGTGCTCCCATAAGGTACTAAATGGTCCCAGATTTTTTTAATACTTTTCACATTGAGTGTAAAGACCCATTTTATGCTGGTTAGGCCTATTAGGCTTCTAGTGCCAAATTTGAGGGCAGGAAAAATAAAATGTCGATCTATGTTTGGGGCTCTAACAGTAAGAACGTAGATCAACGTTTGGACAGTTAATGGGTTAAATATTTACACAGTGGGTTGTGTGCCACTTTCCACTGTCTACCAGTTTACATTTTAATGGAATTCCCCCACAATTTTCTCCAGTGGATGGCTTTGTTCTTCTGGACATTTTTTTAATGCCCATTGTCCTATCCTGCCTAGATATTGCTTTTTTATTTCTACATCTTGCAGTAGCTTCTTTCTTCCTTTTCAGGTATTTCAGTGTTCATGTCCATTGGCTATTTGGCATGTAAATCCTCTACACTGAAATTATCTCAGTTTGTAAGTGTATTGAAATTTCTTATTCAGAATCTCCCAGTTTTTCCTATACGTACCTTTATTATTGTTCCATTAACCCTTTCAGGGTTGGTGCTGTACTAGTACGGCTTTCACGCCAGGGTTGGTGCCGTACTAGTACGCACAAATTCTAGCGCCTTCAAATCTAGCGAGAGAAAGCTGGTAGGCCTACATATGAAAGAATGGGTCTATGTGGTCAGTGTGTGCAGTATAAAAAAGATCTTGCAGCACACAGTGCATAATGAGGAAAAAAAACTCCTACCGCATTTTTGGTTTAAAACAACGACTTTGCAGTGTATTTTCGTATGCTATTTATGGTTGTATTCTAGTTTTCCTGGTCTCATTTTATAGAATGGAAGACATATTATGGAAATTGAGATGATTTTGATTGGTTTCACAATGAAAAGTACCTTGAAATTGAGCTCAAAGTAGCAGAAATGTTCAATTTTTGCCAAAGTTCAAAGGTAAACAAATCATGCCACGCGTCCAATACAAGTCAACTGGCGAGTCTAATATTCTTTCACAAGTGCGCTGATATTACTTATACCATTTCTACACTATATGTACACTAATGCAGTAGTCTGCATAACATAAATCTTCTATTTTTTGTGAGAATAAAAATTCAAAGTGGAAAGCAAAAGAAATGTAACAGAGGTCTGGGGACATGAGTAATGAACAGATGAAATATTATTTTAGTGCCAGGAATGTTTGTCTTGTTTATTCTGGACCCTATTTGGAAATTGGCATCTTTTGAAATTTGTGTGAAATTGGCAAAATTGCCAATTTCTGACCACTTTATTGGATGGTTGAAATCAGTAAATGGGTGGTTTCTTGTACTCATTCGATAGAAAAAATGGAGTTCTAGAAAAATATGTACGATTTTTGTTGACTGGTACATTGGATTTGGCCGAAAATAGGGCTCAAATTGGGCGATGTTGCCGATGCGTAAACATTGTTGAGACCGCTAACTTCGCGAGAGCATAATTACATAAGGTTTCCATCAAATTTCATACTTTTGGTGTCATTATGATCGGGAAAAGGTTCTCTATTATTTCATAAGATTTGATTTTTTTTTTTTTTTTTTTTTTTTTTTTTTTTTTTTTTTTTTTTTTTTTTTTTTTTTTTTTTTTTTTTTCCGAAAAATTCCCGACCCTGAGAACAAGTTTAGGAGAGGGCCTGCCGACCCTGAAAAGATTAATGATTGATTTTATTTCCAATAAAACATGATTATTCTTTAAAAGTGGGTTTAGATAGTATACTGAAAATTCCTTCCTGTCTATAAATACTGAAATTACTAGCAATTGTGTGTTGTCTTCTTTCACTTAGGTTGCTTCTTCAGTAGGCTGATGGATAAAAAGTCATTACACACAAGAATTTCTGATCTTTCATTTGTTGTTCCATCCTCATAGGCTGCCCACTCTATTTGTTTGTTAAAAATCACCAATTACAGTGATGGGGTTTTTCAGGATCCCTTTTTGTCAGTCTCTGTAGCATATACAGTTCATCATTTATGTTATCAAATCTCTCTTCCCACACTAGTGAATGGAGTTGTATTCAGTTCTAAGCTTTTTATTATGATGTCTTCTACTAAAATTTTGACATTTTTGTCTGGGATATTAATTTTGGTGGCTTGTTTTATTTTCCAGTTTTGCCAAATCTCTCTCTTTCCTACTCTTTCTTCACACTGAGTAGTTTTCCCTCGAATACCACCTCATAAAATATGCCTTACCATTTTTTCCTTATTTATAATATCTTGGAGCACTTCTTTTTGAGATTGCCCCAACTATACAGTATTTACATATGAAATCTATTTAGATTTGTATCATAATTTTCTTTGAATATTTTTCTTTATATGTTTCAACTTCTCTATCCTTTGTTTTGTGCTGATAATCCATTTGATGGGATGGCCATGTTGAGTGTGGAGAATGAGCAAGGGGGGGGGGAGAAGAGTGAGGCAGTGTTTTGTGGTGGAAATGGGGAGTGTGGGGAATGTGGGTGGGTGAGTAGGTGTGTGTGTGTGTGTGTGTGTGTGTGTGTGTGCACACAGGGAAAAAGTGTGAGGGAAGAGAGGGTGGTTAAGCAGGGGGAAGCAAGGAAGAAAGAATAGTAGGAAGAGGGAGGGAGGGAGGCATGCTGTGAAAAGAGTAATTATAGGGAAAGGAGAATGAAGGAGGAGACTGCATTTTTTCATGAACAAGCTGAGGCATTTGTGACACAATAAGAGGGAGTGTGTTCTTGTAACAATAAATAGATACATTTCCATAGAGCACTTAATATTTTTTTATGTACTTTTAATTTTGGTGGACAGCTTCACTATTAAAATATAATTCATGGAGTAGTTGAAATTCACTTTTATTTCTAAAAAATTTCTAGTAATCATTGTTGTGACTGCTATTATGTTTGTCGGATTAATTTGCACTGTAACAGTGTGTTGTGTAATGGTGACATAAACAGTCTTGCATGGGAATGTGTCTGCTACAAAATTAATGCTCTTGTGTTATTTAGGTGGAGGACTTTGGGGGAAAATTTTTGAATGTTATGTAGCCTATTTCTTCAGTTTTGAGCCTGTGGCTTTATTCCATCCATTATGTATGTTTCCTTTGCAAGTTTTTCTTCTCATTCTATATTTCTAGATATTATTTCGTCTTCTGTGACCATATATACAAGCCTATTGCTATTTACTATATTTTTTCTGATGGTTATCTTAAGAAGCAAATGTATCTTGGGCTTGTATATATTGTTCCTGGTTCCTGCTTGAATTGGAGCCCTTTGGTTGCATGGAGATGTGTCTAGTGCATGGTGGTGTCTCATCTCCAGGCCTTGGTGGAGAAGCTGACTTGTTTGGCTGTGCCCCCGTCAATGGTGGCCCTGACCTGGAGAGTTTTGAGATGCTGGGTGGAGATGAGGTTGCCCAAGGTTAGTGTTGTAGCTCTCCCACCAAGCCATGTATATCTTATGCACCATTATCATCACATACTGGTCATTTATTTTCTTGATTTTGCTTATGTTCTTTTTTCATGAATCCTAAC
This sequence comes from Cherax quadricarinatus, assembly GCF_038502225.1. NCBI lineage: Eukaryota > Metazoa > Arthropoda > Malacostraca > Decapoda > Parastacidae > Cherax > Cherax quadricarinatus. The sequence continues at coordinate 21,679,628 of NC_091330.1, read as the reverse complement.
AAAACTAAAAAATATTTTTGTTTCTGCATTTGGCTTGATCAATTCAGCTGACAATGTATGTACGTTTATATATATATATATATATATATATATATATATATATATATATATATATATATATATATATATATATATATATATATATATATATATATATATATAAATTTTTTTTTATATATATATAAATATATATATATATGTATGTATATATATATATATATATATGTATGTTATGCGCAAAACAACCACTCTGAAAGAGTAGAGAAATTCCAAGCGCTTTCGTGACTACTCACATTATCAAGGAACTATGAAAGTAAAGCATCCAAGGAAGCTATATAAGGGGTCTGGCCAGCACCTCACTATCAGATCCCACAACGGTTAAACACGTGACGCGCGCCGACCCAACTTGGATAGGTCCTTTGCACAACTCGCCCACAAACTATTCTACCCAAGAAAATTTAAAAATTATTATTTGTCCAGTGTATTATTAAATTCTTCCCAAATTCTATTAATTATAAATGGATCTAATTTATATAAACCAAAGGAAATATAATATTGTCAAAACTGCTTTTTATGAAACAAGATTCAGTTATATTCCTGTCGACCATGGACTTGCTTGATACTACTTTCTCAACTTTTTGAAAATCAATTGGATGGTTAAAATCTCTTACATGAATAAATAGAGCATTGGAATCTTGTCCAATTCTAATGCTATATTTATTTTGTTTTAATCTTAGTTCGAGATTTTTACCAGTTTGACCGTAATAAACTTTATCGCAAATTTTACAAGGAATCTTATAGACACATCCATCAGCATTTTGGGGGGAATTCTTTATCAAAAGTTTTTTTACTGTATCAAGATTTTTGAATACAACTTTAATATTAAAAGTCTTAAGAAGAGAAGGCATATCAACCAAGTTTTCATGGTAAGGGAGAACCAACATATTTTTAGTTGAATAAGGCTGGTTGTCCCTTTTTGGATTGTAAAAAGTATTTCTAGCAACTTTAAAAGATTTATCAATTACATTTCTTGGGTATTTTAAATCATTACCTATTTCATAAATTTTGGATATTTTCTCATCTATGAACTCAGGACTACAAATTCGTAAAGCTCTCAAAAACATTGATGAGAAAACAGACAGTTTGACTCTATCTTGATGCGAGGAATAATAGTGGACATAGGAACAGTTATTTGTAGGTTTTCTGTAATTTTTAAATTTGAAATTCATTATTACCCTTGATAATTAAAACATCTAGAAAAGGCAATGAGCTATTTTCTTCAAACTCAACAGTAAAGTTTATAGAATGGGCTAAGCTATTTAATTTTCCAAGGAAATGGTGTATATCTACATTTTTGGGCATAAGACACAAAATATCATCAACATATCTGAACCATTTAGCTGTATTAGGGAGGATTGTGTTAAGCAACCTTGTTTCAAAAAATTCCATGTATAGGTTACTAAGAACAGGTGAAAGAGGATTTCCCATTGCCATACCAAACTTCTGAGTGTAAAACTTATCATTAAATACAAATTTTGCATCAACAATGCAAAGTTTAATAAGTTTAATGATAGTAGGAACTGGCAATGGTAAATCATAGTTAACGAGTTCTTCAGATAAGAAACTTAATAAATCATCAACAGGAACTTTCGTAAACAAGGAAGTAACATCAAAACTAACGATGTTAGTTTTAATATTAAAACTAACGATGTTAGTTTTGATGTTACTTCCTTGTTTACGAAAGTTCCTGTTGACGATTTATTAAGTTTCTTATCTGAAGAACTTAGTTAGTTTTAATATTAAAACTAACGATGTTAGTTTTGATGTTACTTCCTTGTTTACGAAAGTTCCTGTTGATGATTTATTAAGTTTCTTATCTGAAGAACTCGTTAACTATGATTTACCATTGCCAGTTCCTACTATCATTAAACTTATTAAACTTTGCATTGTTGATGCAAAATTTGTATTTAATGATAAGTTTTACACTCAGAAGTTTGGTATGGCAATGGGAAATCCTCTTTCACCTGTTCTTAGTAACCTATACATGGAATTTTTTGAAACAAGGTTGCTTATCACAATCCTCCCTAATACAGTGGACCCCCGCATAACGATGGCATCACATAGCGATTTTTCCGCATACCGATTACTTTTATCGCAAAATTTTTGCCGCGCATACCGATTAAAAACCCGCTTACCGATTTTCGTCCGAGACGCGTCCAATGTGCCCTCACATGTGCCGGCCGTCCCATTGTTTACCAGCCAGCCTCCGCGGTAACATCCAAGCATACACTCGGAATATTTCGTATTATTACAGTGTTTTCGGTGCTGTTTCTGGAAAATAAGTGACCATGGGCCCCAAGAAAGCTTCTAGTGCCAACCCTGTGGTAAAAAGGGTGAGAATTAGTATGGAAATTAAGAAAGATTTTGAAGGGTTTGGGGCTAACCCTGAGAAGCCTATGCCAGTTGTGGAATCCATTGTGCCTACTTCAAAGATTAAGGAAATGTGTGCACAGTGGGTTGAACTGCAAACCTTTATAGATGAAAATCACCCTGACACAGCTGTTGCAAGCCGTGCTGGTGACTATTTCAATGACAATGTTATGGCCCATTTTAGGAAAGTCTTGAAGGAACGGGAGGTACAGAGCTCTATGGACAGATTTGTTGTGCAACAGAGGTCCAGTGACTCTCAAGCTGGTCCTAGTGGCATTAAAAGAAGAAGGGAAGTAACCCCAGAAAAGGACTTGCTACCTCAAGTCCTAATGGAAGGGGATTCCCCTTCTAAACAGTAAGAAGATAATGCTCTCCCCTCCTCCCATCCCATCAATCATCACCAGATCTTCAATAAAAGTAAGTGTCATTTAATTGTGCATGCCTTTTTCAGTTTGTGTGTATTAAAATTAACATTTCATGTGGTAAAAAAAATTTTTTTTCATACTTTTGGGCGTCTTGCACGGATTAATTTTATTTCCATTATTTCTTATGGGGAAAATTCATTCGCATAACGATTATTTCGCATAACGATGAGCCCTCTTGCACGGATTAAAATCGTTAACCGGGGGTCCACTGTAGAGCTAAATGGTTCAGATATGTTGTTGATATTTTGTGTCTTATGCCCAAATATGTAGATATACACCATTTCCTTGGAAAATTAAATAGCTTAGCCCATTCTATAAACTTTACTGTTGAGTTTGAAGAAAATAGCTCATTGCCTTTTCTAGATATTTTAATTATTAAGGGTAATAATGAATTCAAATTTAAAATTTACAGAAAACCTACAAATAACTGTTCCTATGTCCACTATTATTCCTCGCATCAAGATAGAGTCAAACTGTCTGTTTTCTCATCAATGTTTTTGAGAGCTTTACGAATTTGTAGTCCTGAGTTCATAGATGAGAAAATATCCAAAATTTATGAAATAGGTAATGATTTAAAATACCCAAGAAATGTAATTGATAAATCTTTTAAAGTTGCTAGAAATACTTTTTACAATCCAAAAAGGGACAACGAGCCTTATTCAACTAAAAATATGTTGGTTCTCCCTTACCATGAAAACTTGGTTGATATGCCTTCTCTTCTTAAGACTTTTAATATTAAAGTTGTATTCAAAAATCTTGATACAGTAAAAAAAACTTTTGATAAAGAATTCCCCCCAAAATGCTGATGGATGTGTCTATAAGATTCCTTGTAAAATTTGCGATAAAGTTTATTACGGTCAAACTGGTAAAAATCTCGAACTAAGATTAAAACAAAATAAATATAGCATTAGAACTGGACAAGATTCTAATGATCTATTTATTCATGTAAGAGATTTTAACCATCCAATTGATTTTCAAAAAGTTGAGAAAGTAGTATCAAGCAAGTCCATGGTCGACAGGAATATAATTGAATCTTGTTTCATAAAAAGCAGTTTTGACAATAATATGAATATTTCCTTTGGTTTATATAAATTAGATCCATTTATAATTAATAGAATTTGGGAAGAATTTAATACACTGGACAAATAATAATTTTTAAATTTTCTTGGGTAGAATAGTTTGTGGGAGAGTTGTGCAAAGGACCTATCCAAGTTGGGTCGGCGCATGTCACGTGTTTAACCGTTGTGGGATCTGATAGTGAGGTGCTGGCCAGACCCCTTATATAGCTTCCTTGGATGCTTTACTTTCATAGTTCCTTGATAATGTGAGTAGTCACGAAAGCGCTTGGAATTTCTCTATTCTTTCAGAGTGGTTGTTTTGCATATTTTGAAATCACCTGTTTACTGTGATCTTATTGCATATACGTATACAGTGGACCCCCGCATAACGATCACCTCCGAATACGACCAATTATGTGAGTGTATTAATGTAAGTGCGTTTGTACGTGTATGTTTGGGGGTCTGAAATGGACTAATCTACTTCACAATATTCCTTATGGGAACAAATTCGGTCAGTACTGGCACCTGAACGTACTTCTGGAGTGAAAAAATATTAACCGGGGGTCCACTGTATCTGTGTGTGTGTGTGTGTGTGTGTCTATATATATATATATATATATATATATATATATATATATATATATATATATATATATATATATATATATATATATATATATATATATACATACACACACACACACACACACACACACACACACACACATTGTATATATACATGTATATATCCTTAACAATAGAGCTAACTGTATAGATTAGATAGTGTATAGGTGTCACTGATATTTGTTTTCCAGGTGTCACTGTATTAAAACATACAGTATTTGTGTGTTAGGTGTTAAGCAGAACCATCAAGTTTACTGTTGTGGATAAACTACAGTGTTGTATATGATCTCACAAAATTGTCCATGAATTTACATGTATTTGTTTTACTGATAAATAATTTTAGTGGATTTATTTCTGTAACTGCTACATAATGTTAATATTAATACAGGAGCCCCTTTGCATGTGATGATTTTTTTTAATAACTGGTAATTTCTTTCGGTGCACATGCAAAGCAGTTGTAAGTTTATCTATATATTAAGAAATCATTTTTTTTTTTACTAAGATTATTTATCCAAAATGATGATGACTGGTACAGTATGTGTGTTAGCCTTGCCGTGAAGCATATTTGCATTTTATCTTACAATAGATTCTTCTAACTCATTTGTCTCTTAACCCCTAAACGGCCCAAACGTATAAAGTATATGTTCTCTCCCCCAGTGCCCTGAATATTTTGAAAAATATTTTTTTTTCATTGAAATAAAGAGAAAAATTTTCTAAGTGTTATAGGATTAAAATAAAAAATCAAGGTCATTACTTAATGAGATATGAGGCTGCTAAGTTTGCACTTAATGCTCACCTGTTGGCAACATCGAGTCCTGCCACTTATGGAAGTGTTGCCGATATACCATTTTTTCTCATTTCTATATTATTTTATATAGTTTTTATGTTCTGATAATGACAATTTATTGTAGTTCTTGGCATTTCATAACCAATTTTTGTTCTGACACTAATATTAGGTACTCAAATTGTACTCAAATTGTCACAAACACATTGACAGGTGGACATTTACACCTGCCTTGGTCATTTACTATTGTCTTGGAATATATACAAGTATTTGTAGGTTCATGGAAAGCATATAAATCTATAGGGGAAGGAAGGCGGGGTAGGGGTCGTCCTCGAAAGGGTTGGAGAGAGGGGGTAAAGGAGGTTTTGTGGGCAAGGGGCTTGGACTTCCAGCAAGCGTGCGTGAGCGTGTTAGATAGGAGTGAATGGAGACGAATGGTACTTGGGACCTGACGATCTGTTGGAGTGTGAGCAGGGTAATATTTAGTGAAGGGATTCAGGGAAACCGGTTACTTTCATATAGTCGGACTTGAGTCCTGGAAATGGGAAGTACAATGCCTGCACTTTAAAGGAGGGGTTTGGGATATTGGCAGTTTGGAGGGATATGTTGTGTATCTTTATACGTATATGCTTCTAAACTGTTGTATTCTGAGCACCTCTGCAAAAACAGTGATAATGTGTGGGTGTGGTGAAAGTGTTGAATGATGAAAGTATTTTCTTTTTGGGGATTTTCTTTCTTTTTTGGGTCACCCTGCCTCAGTGGGAGACGGCCGACTTGTTGAAAAAAAAAAAAATTTATAGGCCCCAGCAGTGTTTTGGATACATGGATGTATAGAAGAAGAAGAAGAAGAAAGGAGGAGGAGAAGGAAGGAGGAGGAAGAAGTATAATTGTATTTGTGTGTTCCTGTGAGACAGATAAAAAGAGATAGACAAATAGACAGAGATAGACAGAGACACAGAGATACACAGAGATACAGAGACACACAGAGATACAGAGACACAGAGATAGACCCTAAACTTGGGGTTAACATCACTTTCCTCTTAAAAGGGGAGTGTTAAGGTGCTCCCACAAGGTACTAAATGGCCCCAGATTTTTTTAATATGGTGCACACTGAGTGTTAAGACCCATTCTATGCTGACAAGGCATCTCATTCCAATCGTGCCAAATTTGGAGGCAGGAAAATAAAAACGTATATATGTTTGGGGCGCTAGTGGTAAGAACGTATATATATACGTTTGGACCGTTTAGGGGTTAAATAGATAATGATAAAACACGATACAGTAATTTAACTTAAGAACATTTTTTAAATGAAATTATGATTAGTTTCCCACATGTCAGCACTTAGGTGCAAAGTACAAACTAGTACATAGTTGAGGGCAGACAGACAGTGATATGAGCATTCATTCACTGTTTTACACCCATTCAGGTTTAATGCTTGCATTTATAATCATGAATGAAATATAAATAAAATCTAAAGTAATGTAAGACTTATCATGCAGTCCTTCAATAAAAGATAGTAATGCCATTTATAATTGTTAGAAATGCATTATTTGCTTTAAAAAATTTTTGGGGTTGATTGCATAAAGCTTCATATTAACCAATGGTTATTTATTAGTTTACAGCAGTTATAGCACATACTGTACCACTTTCTCCAGGATATCATTTCAGTATTCTATCATTCTATATGGTTGTAAAGAAAAAACTTTTTTTTTTTTTTTTTTTTTTTTTTGTTCTGTCAAGTGTTAAGGAGTCTTCAGTCATTTTTTATTATTTTATAATATTCTATGTGCTTAATATGTACATATCCTCTCTTCCTTTCATTGTACCGAGGGTATTTAAAGTATACCATTTTAATCTTCAATCTATGTCTTGGTTCTGGGATCATTTTACAGTTAATAAATTATATTAATTTACATATAGAAAAGACTAAGAGATATGAGGATAGGAAATGAGGATGATTAAGTGATACTAAATGGATGATAACAGTGCAATATGTGCTGCATGCAGCCACATGACTTTTTTTTTAACTTGCATTGATTTTCTCTTTTTTTTATTTTATGCATGTTGTGCAATTATTTGTTAGGTAGAAATTGTTCTGGAAATGTTCAGTTATTACAGTATATTAATTTTTAGAGATTTTATATTTTAAGTATTGATTTTTTAATGTATGGGAGGCAAACTCGTATTAGTTTGGTCAGAATTGTAAAATACTTCCAACTACACTTTTTTTTTTTGTGTGTGTGTGTGTGGGGGGGGTGATTATTGGGTAATCATAATTTGCTGGAAATAATAATTGGTGATGGTACCTCCATAACTTAGATTTTCCATATACACACACTGCATTAATAGGATTTAAAAAGAGCATTCTTTTGTAAGGGAAAATTAGTTTATGGAACTGTGTGTGTGTTTTTTGTATTTTTTTTTTTTTGATTAGTTTGTGGGCTGAGGTGGATGGCTGTAGTTTGTGGGCTGAGGTGGATGGCTGTAGTTTGTGGGCTGAGGTGGATGGCTGTAGTTTGTGGGCTGAGGTGGATGGCTGTAGTTTGTGGGCTGAGGTGGATGGCTGTAGTTTGTGGGCTGAGGTGGATGGCTGTAGTTTGTGGGCTGAGGTGAATGGCTGTAGTTTGTGGGCTGAGGTGGATGGCTGTAGTTTGTGGGCTGAGGTGGATGGCTGTAGTTTGTGGGCTGAGGTGGATGGCTGTAGTTTGTGGGCTGAGGTGGATGGCTGTAGTTTGTGGGCTGAGGTGGATGGCTGTAGTTTGTGGGCTGAGGTGGATGGCTGTAGTTTGTGGGCTGAGGTGGATGGCTGTAGTTTGTGGGCTGAGGTGGATGGCTGTAGTTTGTGGGCTGAGGTGGATGGCTGTAGTTTGTGGGCTGAGGTGGATGGCTGTAGTTTGTGGGCTGAGGTGGATGGCTGTAGTTTGTGGGCTGAGGTGGATGGCTGTAGTTTGTGGGCTGAGGTGGATGGCTGTAGTTTGTGGGCTGAGGTGGATGGCTGTAGTTTGTGGGCTGAGGTGGATGGCTGTAGTTTGTGGGCTGAGGTGGATGGCTGTAGTTTGTGGGCTGAGGTGGATGGCTGTAGTTTGTGGGCTGAGGTGGATGGCTGTAGTTTGTGGGCTGAGGTGAATGGCTGTAGTTTGTAGGCTGAGGTGGGTGGCTGTGGTTCGTGGGCTGAGGTGGATGCAGAGTTGTTAGGTACTGATGTCCTCAGGTGTTCTGTCATAAGTCTGTTGTTTTACCATAGGGGGTGTTTTATATAGCTGATGGTAAGGTATCATTGCCTGGTTCAGAATCTACTTGGCAGTGGACTGTTGGCCGGGGCACTTGATGTCATACAAATTTTACTTTGATTATTGTTTTTTCAATGTAATTTAGCATACGCCAGAATTCTAACACTCCAGTGATTGAGTTGTCACCCATAGCTGCGAGAAGTTTCTGCACCACCCTGTGTGTAGTGGCAGTTAAATGCCTTAATCCAGTGGTTGTATCAGAGATGTTTTATTTGATGATAAAAATTCATCTTAGACAGGGATGTGTAATGTCACCATGGTTGTTTAATATATTTATAGATGGGGTTGTAAAAGAAGTAAATGCTAGGGTGTTAGGGAGAGGGGTGGGATTAAATTATGGGGAATCAAATACAAAATGGGAATTGACAGTTGATTTTTGCTGATGATACTGTGCTTATGGGAGATTCTAAAGAAAAATTGCAAAGGTTAGTGGATGAGTTTGGGAGTGCGTGTAAAGGTAGAAAGTTGAAAGTGAACATAGAAAAGAGTAAGGTGATGAGGGTATCAAATGATTTAGATAAAGAAAAATTGGATATCGTATTGGGGAGGAGGAGTATGGAGGAAGTGAATGTTTCCAGATACTTGGGAGTTGATGTGTCGGCAGATGGATTTATGAAGGATGAGGTTAATCATAGAATTGATGAGGGGAAAAAAAGGTGAGTGCTGTGTTGAGGTATATGTGGAGACAAAAAACGTTATCTATGGAGGCAAAGAAGGGAATGTATGAAAGTATAGTAGTACTAACACTCTTATATGGGTATGAAGCTTGGGTTGTGAATGCAGCAGCGAGGAGGCGGTTGGAGATGTCCTGTCTAAGGGCAGTGTGTGGTGTAAATATTATGCAGAAAATTCGGAGTGTGGAAGTTAGGAGAAGGTGTGGAGTTAATAAAAGTATTAGTCAGAGGGCTGAAGAGGGGTTGTTGAGGTGGTTTGGTCATTTAGAGAGAATGGATTAAAGTAGAATGACATGGAGAGCATTTAAATCTGTAGGGGAAGGAAGGCGGGGTAGGGGTCATCCTCGAAAAGGTTGGAAGGAAGGGGTAAGGGAGGTTTTGTGGGCGAGGGGCTTGGACTTCCAGCAGGCGTGCATGAGCGTGTTCGATAGGAGTGAATGGAGATGAATGGGATTTGGGACCTGACGATCTGTTGGAGTGTGAGCAAGGTAATATTTAATGAAGGGATTCAGGGAAACTGGTTATTTTTATATAGCCGGACTTAAGTCCTGGAAATGGGAAGTACAATGCCTGCACTCTAAAGGAGGGGTTTCGGGATATTAGCAGCTTGGAGGGATATGTTGTGTATCTTTATACGTATATGCTTCTAAGCTGTTGTGTTCTGAGCACCTCTGCAAAAACAGTGATTATATGTGAGTGAGGTGAAAGTGTTGAATGATGATGAAAGTATTTTCTTTTTGGTGATTTTCTTTCTTTTTGGGTCACCCTGTCTCGGTGGGAGACGGCCAACTTGTTAAAAAAAAAAAAGTATAAAAATAATTTTTTATTATTATTATTATTATTACTTTAGGGAACTGAAGCACAGATCCAATTCCCTAGATCAAGAGCCCATCACCACATACATACTAATAATAATAATAATTATAATAATATATTAATAATAACAGTAAGGAGAAACTTCTAAAGGCTGCCAGTAGTTGGTGCCACCATCAGCAAAACATTGGTAACCACTACTAGTACACTTTTCACCTGTCTAGACTTAGTAGTCTATAAGTATTAGGTTTAAGTCTGCCAGAATGCTTCTTGCTGATTGTATGTGAATACTGTCTCTTTGGGTGAGGCATTGTGTAAGAAATTTGTACAATGCAGTATAAGACAAAACTACGCATCCCAAGGGTCTGCTGCGGTCACTCAGAGTGACACACCACCACTTCTTATTAATGCTTGGTTGGCACTGAGCTAGTAGTGGACTAGCAGTACCTACAGCCACTCAGAGGGTTACCAATTTGTATTTTGAAGCATTGGGCACAAAAATATGAAAAAAAAAAAAATTACGAGAAATGTCTAAAAATAACAACATATTATAATTATTATTAATTGTAACCTTTGCAAAGAAATAAATATTCTATTTATTTAAGGAACCTCCGTTGAGGGGGAAGTTCGCATCCTGAAATTTCCTTCGTATCCAGAAGCAAAAAATCAACCGAACGACTGTTTATATCCTGAAAAATTCGCATGGTGGGGTGTTCGTAAGCCGAGGTTCCACTGTAGCTTAAAATTTTACTTAAATTAGTAGAAATATTTGATTTTTGCTGATTTTTCCCAAGTGCAGGTAAGGTCCCTGTATACCTCCAGTCTTTTATGGGTTTCTGATAGGCTGATTCAATTATTGGGACTCCATAAAACATGGCCAATCATCCCTGGTTATATTTTATTATCCCGGGAGTAGAGTAAATCTTCTATTTTTGTGTAATTAACCCTTTCAGGGTCCGTCCCGTAGATCTACGGCTTTACATTCAGGGTCCAAACTGTAGATCTACGTCATGAGCTCAGCTCACTCTGATAAACTGTGAGTAGTACATTTGGGCCTAGATATGAGAGAATGCATCTATGTGGTATGTGTGCACCACATAAAACAGATCCTGCAGCACACTGTGTATAATGAGAGAAAAAAACTGAAATCATAATTTTTCGATTAAAACAGCGACTTTGCAGTGTTTTTTCGTATGTTTTTTATAGTTGTATTTGCAATTTCTTGGTCTCATTTGATAGAATGGAAGACATATTACAGAAATAGAGATGATTTTGATTGGTTTTAGCACTGGAAATGGCTTGAAACTGAGCTCAAAGTAGCAGAAATGTTAAATTTTTGCTGATATTCAAGAGTAAACAAACGACCTTACCCGTCTAATACACGCCAGCTGGTGGGTCTAATATGCATTCACAAATATGGTGATGATATTTATACAATTATTACAGTATTGCATAACAGTAAATCTTAAATTTTTTGGTGTGAATAAAAATTCATTATGTGAATAAAAAATCAAAATGGAATTTATTTGTAAAGCCTCAAAACGTAACTAATGAACAGAGGAAATGTTAGTTTAGTTCCAGGAATACCTACATTGTTTATTCTGGACCCTATTTTGAAATTGGAATATTTTGAACTTTGTGTTAAATTGGCCAAATTAACAATTTCTGATCACTTTAATTTGTAGTTGAAACAGTTGACTTGCTGATTTCTTGTGCTCAATCGATAGAATAGAAGTAATACTAGTGAAATAGCTAAGAATTTGGTTGACTGGAGTAATGTAATTGGCCTAAAATGGGAGTCAAAGTCGGCAAAATCGCTGATTCGTAAATATCGCTGACACGTCAAAATTCGCGAGAGCAAAATTTCGTCAATTTTCCATCAAATTTCGTACTTTTTGTTTTATTACCTTCACAAAAAGATTCTTTACCATTTTATAAGAAAAACTAATTTTTTTTTTTTTTGAAAATTCTTGGACACTGGGGCACCACTTCAGATTTGGGCCTTGGACCCTGAAGGGGTTAAGAATTCAAAATGGAAGGTAAGTACAATCTAAGAGAGGCCTGGGGATGTGATTAATGAACTGAAGAAATGTTGTTTTAGTGCCAGAGATGTCTACATTTGGTGTAAAATATCTTAATTTGGTGTAAAATTTTCCAAATTCTCAAATTCTGTGCACAGTAGGGTCCCACTTATACGGCGGGTTAGGTTCCAGGCTGTCGCCGGAAGGCAGAACGCCATTTTTTTCCATTTATATATGCCTATAAATGCCAGATGACAAGTTTACACTAAATTATATTAAGTTAGTAATAGAACTAGGCATTAAAAACACACAAAGTAAAATACGTTCACAATACATTCATTACTTAAAGTATTTGTAATCTTAATGTAGGGAGAGAGGTGAGTAGTACTTATTTGTAGGAAGTCGGGTGCAGGTAGCCCAGGTGTAGGTAGCCCTGGCTCCGTGTCTCATACTTAATATACGATATTTAAAACATCCCAGAGTTAAAATACACATACAATAAACTCATTATTTACCTTAAAATATGTGTAGTCTTAATATAGGAAGAGAGGTGAGTAGTATTTATTTGTAGGAAGTCAGTGTAGGTAACCGGTAGGTGTAGCCCGACTGGGCTACACCTACTGGCTACCTACACTGTGGCCCAGAGCCATATTATTAACATCAACATATCTTGTTCACTGAATTTAAGCATTTCTAACAACTACCTTTAGATGCCATCATAAACGAAGGGAGAAGTAATGAATAATTCATGCCGAAAATTGTAAACAAAAGCGGAGTGGGGGAGTGGCTGGGCCAAACGCAGATTCATACACATTTTCTCTGATGGTTGAGCAGAGAAAACGTAATGTTGTCCCTCCGACCGGCTACGACACAGCTCCACAAATATTATTATCAGAGCACATATAAAATATGCAATAAATGCCAGACAAGTTTACACTAACTTATATAAAGTTAGCAATAGAAATAGGCATTAAAAACACAATAAAAGCTTAGATACACAAAGAGTACACTTATTACTTACCTTAAAATATTAATATTAATATGTGAGAGGTGAGTGCCAGGGTGTTTATTGAATAAAATTGGAATGGCACATCATCATCCTCTAACTTGGCACTTAACTCTTTCAGGGTTTCGGCCGTACTAGTACGGCTTATGCACCAGGGTTTTTGATGTACTAGTACGCCTATATTCTAGCGCCCTCAAATCTAGTGAGAGAAAGCTGGTAGGCCTACATATGAAAGAATGAGTCTGTGGTCAGTGTGCGTGGTATAAAAAAAATCCTGCAGCACACAGTGCGTAATGAGAAAAAAAAACTTTGACTGTGTTTTTGGATTAAAACCGTGCCTTTGCACTGTATTTTCGTATGGTATTTATTGTTGTATTCTAGTTTTCTTGGTCTTATTTTATAGAATGGAAGATATATTACAGAAATTGAGATGATTTTGACTGGTTTTACAAAGAAAACTACAGTGGAACCTCAAATATCGAACTTTCTTCGGTCCAGAAGTCTGTTCGAGTGCCTTTACCGAATGAATTTATTCCCATCAGGAATAATGTAAATTAGATTAGTCCATTTCAGACTCTTAAAAATACACTTATAAAAGCACTTACAAAAATACACTTACATAATTGGTTGTGTTGGGAGCAGTTCGATTTTTGAGGTTCCACTGTACCTTGAAATTGCGCTCAAAGTAGCAGAAATGTTCAATTTTTACCAAAGTTCAGAAGTAAACAAATCATGCTATGCCTCCAATACACGTCAACTGGTGAGTCTAATATTCTTTCACAAGGGCGCTGATAATATTTATACCATTTCTACACCAATGCAGTAGTCTGCATAACAGTAAATCTTCTATTTTTTTGTGAGAATAAAAATTCAAAGTGGAAAGCAAAAGAATGTAAGAGGGGCATGGGGAGGTGACTAATGAACAGAGGAAATGTTATTTTAGTGCCAGGAAGGTCTTTCTTGTTTACTCTGGACCCTATTCGGAAACTGGCATCTTTTGAAATTTGTGTGAAATTGGCAAAATTGCTAAATTCTGACCACTGTACTGGATAGTTGAAATCGGTAAATGGGTGGTTTCTTGTACTCATTTGATAGAAAAAATGGAGTTCTAGGGAAATAGTTATGATTTTTGTCGACAAGTACACTGAAATTTGCCGAAAATAGGGGTCAAAGTGAGCAAAATCGCCGATGCGTAAACATCGTCGAGACCGCTAACTTCGCGAGAGCATAATTCCATAAGTTTTCCATCAAATTTCATACTTTTGGTGTCATTATGATCGGGAAAAGATTCTCTATCTTTTCATAAGATTTCTTTTTTTTTTGTTTTTTTTTTTTTTTTGAAATTTAGGGGACCCTGAGAACAAGTCTCTGAGAGGGCCTGTCGACCCTGAAAAGGTTAAAGCAAGAGGCTTACGACCCCTCTTCTTATCACAACTAAGCTTAGATGCCATTGTCAATGAGAACCAACTAGTTAACGAAAGAGTAAACGAGAGAGAGAACGAGATACAGAGTTCAGACAATGTAAGAATACAAACTGAACAGGTAGTGGGTGATCACTTGGTCACGTGAAATAAATGCGTATTAATATGTATCTACTTTTAGTTCATTCACGTACATTTGTAAGAGTTTGTAAAACACTTACCTCAATATTTTTTTTATTATAATAATAATTACCTCACAATACAAATACTCTTACATTGTGTACAAGTTGTACAAGTTAGTACAGAATAAACAAACAGCAGCACACCATTTTTAGAGTGAAGGAAGATATTATTATTATTATTATCATAATAAAAAACACTAAACCCACAAGGGTCGTGAATTGCTATGTATAGAGTGAAGGTGTGGAAAATTGCATTTATCTGAATGTATCATTATGTACATAACAGTAAATGAACAAAGATAATTATTATTTATCAGTTAGACAAGTAGGAATTTGGGACACCTAGGTCGCAAAAAATGTCCCCTTTCGATACCTACCACTGTCATATCCACAAGTTGCTCCGGACCTATTAATTAAATGAAATATACATACACCAGGAATGTTGGTAAATATATAAATTTGTGGACTGGATATTAAATTAAAAAATGATTTTATATAAATACACATTTATATAACAGAAGGAGAATATATCTTAATCATAACACTCGCCAATTTGACTGGATATTAAGTTGTATCATACTCAGAAAAACCTCACTAACTAAATTTATGAAAACACTGGCCAGAATTATACACAAATCTAGAGTGCTTATCTGAGGTTCCTGGAGCTGTCTTGTCCAGTCGTCTGATATCTCAAGTTATGCAGGAATGCACATCCAACAATTTCGCCTATTTGAGAGGTGTCAGCCCAGTTTTAACCTCTAGAGCATGAAAAATTCTTCCCATTACACTAACGTTTACTTGGCTCATTCAAACCAAAATGGCGACTCGTCTGCGCAGACGCAGGCTTTCCGTTTTCTATGACATAAATATTAAATACAGTATGGACATCTATTTACATATAAATACTGAATTTCTGGAAAATATATACAGTATTTTCCACAGAAGGCATACGAAAAGAATATTTTTCTACAGTTATCTCCCAGTTTGACTAGAGAAAACGTAATTCTTCTGACACTCCCTACACAGCTGCTTTGTAAACAAATCTCATATTTACGTCAATTTTTATTCTGAGTGTATGTATCATGTTTATATGCTATGTAACAAGTTTCATATATAATTTTGAGGAAAATATCATAGATGGATTATTGAAAATGCCTATATTAATGTAAAATAAGACATTTAGTGTGCTCAAGAGTGATTATTATTACATAATACAGTGGAGCCCCGGTTAACGATATTTTTTCACTCCAGAAGTATGTTCAGGTGCCAGTACTGACCGAATTTGTTCCCATAAGGAATATTGTGAAGTAGATTAGTCCATTTCAGAACCCCAAACATACACGTACAAACGCACTTACATCAATACACTTACATAATTGGTC
The DNA here is from genome assembly GCF_038502225.1 of Cherax quadricarinatus. NCBI lineage: Eukaryota > Metazoa > Arthropoda > Malacostraca > Decapoda > Parastacidae > Cherax > Cherax quadricarinatus. Next base: position 21,663,518 of record NC_091330.1, on the reverse strand, counting down.
GCATTCGGAGGTGATTGTTATGCGGGGGTCCACTGTATTGGCGTCATAAGTAGAGAGACTCTTAGCAATTTTAATGTGTACCTGCACACCAGCACAGTGTGTAAGTATGTTTAGGTACAGGTACACATAAGTATAATTATCAGAGTACATATAAAATACGCAGTAACTTTAAAATACTTGAAATTTTGGAAAGTTTCCTGACATAATAGATGTGGTCATGGAGAATGTAAACAAACCTGGTGGGGCACGCCGTATTTGAAAGACCGCTTGCCATATAGCAAATTTTCGTCATAATTTGACATCGCCATACTAGCGGAATGCCGTAAGTCGAAACACCGTAAAGCAGGGCCCTACTGTACTTTATAGAGTAACTAATTGAAGGGATGGTTTCTCTTGCTCAGTTGATAGAAGAGAAGGCATACTAGTGAAACAGCTACAAATTTGGTTGAATGGAGGAATGGAATTGACTTAAAATATGATTCATTCGGTGAAATTCCGATACATCAGTTGTGCCTAGACCGCTAACGTTATACCTGTGTAATTCTGTAAGTTTTCCATCAAATTTTGTACTTTTAATGACATTACCTTCAAAAAAAATTCTCTACTATTTTGGGAGTTTTTTTTAAGTGGACACTGGGAGCACTATTAACCCTTTGACTGTTTCGGTCGTATATATACGTCTAACGAGCCACAGTTTTTTACGTATATATACTCATAAATTCTAGCAGCTTCAAATCAAGCAGGAGAAAGCTGGTATGCCCACATGTGAGAGAATGGGTCTGTGTGGTCAGTGTGCACCATACAAGAAAAATCCTGCAGCACGCGGTGCGTAATTAAAATGCCGACTTTGTGGTCTATTTTCCTATAGTATTTATAGTTGTATTCTTGTTTTCTTGGTCTCATTTGATAGAATGGGAAACATAGATATAGAGGTGATTTTGATTGGTTTTACTAGGAAAAGAACCTTGAAATGGAGCTCGAAGTAGGGGAAATGTTTAATTTTTGCCGATGTTCAAAAGTAAACAAATGATGTCATTTTTCAATAAATGTCCAGGTAGCCATTCTGATATGCAGTCATGAATGGGTTGACATTATTTATACAATTATTACAATATTGCAGTAGTCTGCATAACAGTAAATCTTCTAATTTTTGTTTGAATAAAAATTCAAAATAAGAAAGCAAGAGTAATATCAGAGGGGCCTGGAGATGTAACTGATGAACAAAGAAAATGTTATTTTAGAGCCAGGAATGCCTGCATTGTTCATTCTGAACCCTATTTTGAAATAGTCATATTTTTTAATTGCAAATTTCTGACCCCGTTATTGGGTAGTTGAAACCTGTAAATGGGCAGTTTCTTGTACTCAATCGATAGGAAAAATGGAGTTCTAAAGAAATAGCTATGAGTTTGGGTGACTGGAACACTGGAATTAGGCAAAAATAGGGCTCAAAATGGGCGAAATCGCCGATTCTTAAATATTGCCGACGTTGCTAACTTTGCGAGAGCGTAATTCCGTCAGTTTTCCATCAAATTTTGTTCTTTTGGTGTCCTTACAATCGGGAAAAGATTCTCTATCATTTCATGAGAAAATTTTTTTTTCTTTTCGGAAATTTTGCGACACCAAGGAGACACCTCAGGATTTGGGGTTGCTACAGTCAGGGGGTTAATATATGGGGTCTGGACAGTGAAAGGGTTAACCCCTTCAGGGTCCAAGGCCCAAATCTGAAGTGGTGCACCAGTGTCCAAGAATTTAAAAAAAAAAAATTGTTATTTTTTCGTATGAAATGGTAGAGAATCTTATTGTGAAGGTAATAAAACAAAAAGTATGAAATTTGGTGGAAAATTGACGAAATTATGCTCTCGCAAATTTTGATGTGTCAGCGATATTTACGAATCTGCAATTTTGCCAACTTTGACTCCCATTTTAGGCCAATTACATTATTCCAGTCAACCAAATTCTTAGCCATTTCACTAGTATTACTTCTATTCTATCGATTGAGCACAAGAAATTGCCAAGTCAACTGTTTCAACTACAAATTAAAGTGATCGGAAATTGTTAATTTGGCCAATTTAACACAAAGTTCAAAATATTCCAATTTCAAAATAGGGTCCAGAATAAACAATGTAGGTATTCCTGGAACTAAACTAACATTTCCTCTGTTCATTAGTTATGTTTTGAGGCTTTACAAATAAATTCCATTTTGATTTTTTATTCACATAATGAATTTTTATTCACACCAAAAAATAGAAGATTTACTGTTATGCAATACTGTAATAATTGTATAAATATCATCACCATATTTGTGAATGCACATTAGACCCACCAGCTGGCGTGTATTAGACGTGTGAGGTCGTTTGTTTACTCTTGAATATCGGCAAAAATTTAACATTTCTGCTACTTTGAGCTCAGTTTCAAGCCATTTCTAGTGCTAAAACCAATCAAAATCATCTCTATTTCTGTAATATGTCTTCCATTCTATCAAATGAGACCAAGAAATCACAAATACAACTATAAAAAACATACGAAAAAACACTGCAAAGTAGCTGTTTTAATCGAAAAATCATGATTTCAGTTTTTTTCTCTCATTATACACAGTGTGCTGCAGGATCTGTTTTATGTGGTGCACACATACCACATAGATGTATTCTCTCATATCTAGGCCCAAATGTACCACTCACAGTTTATCAGAGTGAGCTGAGCTCATGACGTAGATCTACGGTTTGGACCCTGAACATAAAGCCGTAGATCTACGGGACGGACCCTGAAAGGGTTAAGAGTGGCACATGTGTGATGGAGATGGCATGAGCCTGTGGCCTGAACAAAGTACAGTATCAGTTCACACAATTAAGAATGAGGCAGAGATATGAGCTTGTGCAATGAGTAGCACTGGTTGTGACCTTCAGCAATGACAGGCAAGAACAGCGACATAAAATGGAAAAGTTCAGTGAGTGGATTGACCAAAAAACCAAGAAAGGTGTGCTGCCTAATTTCTTCTTAATCCTTTCAGGGTTTCGGCCATACTAGTACGGCTTGCGCGCCAGTGTCCATGACGTACTAGTACGCATAAATTTTAGCGCCTTCAAATCTAGTGAGAGAAAGCTTGTATGCCTACATATGAAAGAATGGGTCTATGTGGTCAGTGTGCGCAGTATAAAAGAAATCCTGCAGCACACAGTGCGTAATGAGAAAAAAAAAATCTGTCTTTTTGGATTAAAACAGCGACTTTGCACAATATTTTCATGTGGTATTTATTGTTGTATTCTAGTTTTCCTGGTCTCATTGTATAGAATGGAAGACATATTATAGAAATTGAGATGATTTTGACTGGTTTTACAATGAAAAGTACCTTGAAATTGAGCTCAAAGTAGCAGAAATGTTTGATTTTTAGCAAAGTTCAAAAGTAAACAAATCATGCTAAGCGTCCAATACACGTCAACTGGTGAGTCTGATATTCTTTCACAAGTGCGCTGATATTTATACCATTTCTACACTAATAGTAGTCTGCATAACAGTAAATCTTATTTTTTTGGTGAGAATAAAAATTCAAAGTGGAAAGCAAAAGAAATGTAAGATTGGCCTGGGGATGTGACTAATGAACAGAGGAAATGTTATTTTAGTGCCAGGAATGTCTTTCTTGTTTATTCTGGACCCTATTTGGAAATTGGCATCTTTTGAAGTTTGTGTGAAATTGGCAAAATTGCTAAATTCTGACCACTGTATTGGATAGTTGAAATCAGTAAATTGGTGTATTTTTGTACTCATTCGATAGAAAAAATGGAGTTCTAGCAAAATAGTTACGATTTTTGTGAACTAGTACATTGGAATTGGCCGAAAATAGGGCTCAAAGTGGGCAAAATCGCCAATGCGTAAACATCATGGAGACCACTAACTTCGCTAGAGCATAATTCCGCAAGTTTTCCATCAAATTTTATAGTTTTGGTGCCATTATAATCGGGAAAAGATTCTCTATCTTTTCATAAGAAACAATAATTTTTTTTTTTTTTTTTGAAATTTGGGGGACCCTGAGAACAAGTCTTTGAGAGGGCCTGTGGACCCTGAAAGGGTTAAGAGAAGAAGCCTTACAGTACAGTAGACCATTATATTACGTGGATTTATTTGCCACATTTTGGTTATTGCTCTATTGAAAAATTGTGGCACAGTTTTATACAACACTTCATAAAATTAACTTAACACGGTTCCGTTTGTGGGCGTGGAAAAAATTTCCCTAGCTCAAGCTGCCTCCTTCTTGTGGGTCAGACCATTGTGTCAGTGGGGGAAGACCTACTGTCAACCCCTGCTGCCCCTGACACCCCCCATCCCAGCCTTCATGAATACATGTTCAGTTCTATTGTCTTATGAGCTAGCTGTGTTTTGATCTTTTGATTGCCATATCTTGTATCTGCCAAGCAATTATGGCACCCAGTAGGTATACAAGTTGCTGAAAATGGCAAGAAAAGGTATAAGCGTTTAAGTCCTTTAGTTAACGAAGAAAATAGAGATATTAGACAAGAGATAGCCGGTGGCCTTAACCCTTTCACTGTCGGTCGCATAATATTATGGCTTGCAAGCCAGTGTCGGTCCCGTAATAGTAAGCCAAAATCCTAGCGGCTTCCAATCTTGTGGGAGAAAGTTTGTAGGCCTACATATGATAGAATGGGTTTGAGTGGTCAGTTGTGCACAGTATAAAAAAAATCCTGCAGCATGCAGTGCATAATGAGAAAAAAGCTCCTGCTGTGTTTTTCGTTTAAAACAGCGAATTTGTGGTGTATTTTCACATGGTATTTATGATTGTATTCTCGTTTTCTTGGTCTCATTTGACGGAACGGACGACATATTACAGAACTAGAGATGATTTTGAATGGTTTACAGATGAACAGTACCTTGAAATTGTGCTTAAAGTAATGGAAATGTTTGATTTTTGCTGATGTTCAAGAGGAAACATATCACATCACACATTCAATACACATCAACAGGTGGGTCTAATATGCTTTCACAAATACGCTGATATTATTTATAACATTTGTACAATAATGCAGTAGTCTTCATAACAGTAAATCTATTTTTTGTGTGAATAAAAATTCAAAATGGAAAGCAAGCATAATATAAGAGGGGCCTTGAGACCTGACTAATGAACAGAAAAAATGTTACTTTAGTGCTAGGAATGTTTGCACTGTTAATTCTGGACCCTATTTTGAAATTGACCTTCCTTGAATTCTGTATGAATTGGCCAAATAACCAATTTCTGATCACTTTATTGGGTATTTGAAATTTTAAATGGGTGGTTTCTTGTACTCAATCGATAGAACAAAAGGAGTTCTAGCCTAATAGCTATGAGTTTGGTTGACTGGAACAATGGAATTGTCTGAAAATAGGGCTCAAAGTGGACAAAATCGCAAATGCATAAAAAACGAGATAAATGTACGAGTTTGTGATGAATAACTGACTTGTTTGACTGACTGGTTTGATTGACTGACTGGTTTGATTGACTGACTGGTTTGATTGACTGACTGGTTTGATTGACTGACTGGTTTGATTGACTGACTGGTTTGATTGACTGACTGGTTTGATTGACTGACTGGTTTGATTGACTGACTGGTTTGATTGACTGACTGGTTTGATTGACTGACTGGTTTGATTGACTGACTGGTTTGATTGACTGACTGGTTTGATTGACTGACTGGTTTGATTGACTGACTGGTTTGATTGACTGACTGGTTTGATTGACTGACTGGTTTGATTGACTGACTGGTTTGATTGACTGACTGGTTTGATTGACTGACTGGTTTGATTGACTGACTGGTTTGATTGACTGACTGGTTTGATTGACTGACTGGTTTGATTGACTGACTGGTTTGATTGACTGACTGGTTTGATTGACTGACTGGTTTGATTGACTGACTGGTTTGATTGACTGACTGGTTTGATTGACTGACTGGTTTGATTGACTGACTGGTTTGATTGACTGACTGGTTTGATTGACGGACTGGTTTGATTGACGGACTGGTTTGATTGACGGACTTGTTTGTTTGACGGACTTGTTTGTTTGACTGGCTTGTTTGATTGACTGACTTGTTTGACTGGCTGACTGACTTATTTGACTGGCTGGCTGACTGACTTATTTGACTGGCTGACTGACTGACTTATTTGACTGGCTGACTGATTGACTTATTTGACTGGCTGACTGATTGACTTATTTGACTGGCTGACTGATTGACTTATTTGACTGGCTGACTGATTGACTTATTTGACTGGCTGACTGATTGACTTATTTGACTGGCTGACTGATTGACTTATTTGACTGGCTGACTGACTGGCTGACTGACTTGGCTGACTGACTTGGCTGACTGACTGACTTGGCTGACTGACTGACTTGGCTGACTGACTGACTTGGCTGACTGACTGACTGACTGACTGACTGACTGACTGACTTGACTGACTTGACTGACTTGACTGACTGACTTGACTGACTGACTTGACTGACTGACTTGACTGACTGACTAATTTACTGACTTAGATTTCTTCATTGAAGAGGACCCTGACAAATCTAGAAGCGGTGCTCTGAAATGGTATCTAGAACAGCTGATGCCTTACTGTCAGCTGTGTAAAGTACTGCACGGTAAAATAGAACAGAAAATCATTACAGAATTTATGCACATTCCAGTACAACCATCGACTTCAGTACCAGAACCTCTACCATCCACCTCAGCCCAGTAGGGCCACCGCATAACTCTCCAGTTTCTTTACAATCATCAAACACCAACAACTACATTTTAAGTTAAATACTATTATTTCTGTTGCATTTATAGTCTTGAGCAGTAAAAACAGCATAATACATCACGACAATGAACTACAACTTCATATTCACTTTTATTTTTGGAAGATCTGGAGGTCTAAAAAAAAAAGTTATTTGGCTTTTTTGGGGCTCCCAGGAACGTAACCCTATTTTTTCCCATAAGTTCTTCAGTTCATCTAACACGGATTTACCTAACACTGCATTTTCAGGATGTAACGATCATGTAATATAACAGTCTACTGTACTATAAAACTGATGAAGGAAGGCCTGAACAAGAGTGCTTGTTTAGTACAGGGTAGTTTTAACAAGTTCAGAATGTGCATTCAGTTGCATAATATTTTGGTGAAAGTTCTTCTGGTGACCAAAATGCTGTAGGGAATTTCCCAGCTGAATTACAGGAAATTATTTCTGAGTATGGCTATGAGCCACAGCAAGTGTTAAATGCTGACAAGACAAGTCTTTATTGAAGATGATGCCAGCAAGAACCTAAAGTCATCAAGAGAAAAGTGCACCAGGAGTTAAGGCAGTAAAGGATAATTTCAGTTGCTTCTTTGTGATAGTGCATCAGGTGAATTCAAGTGTAAGCCCATGGTTATTTACTGCTTCAAGACTCTGCTTTGAAAGGTGTAGATAAAACTACCTTACCAGTTCTTTGGAGATCAAACCAGTCAGCATGGACGCCAAGAATTATTTCTTGACGTTTAAATGTCACTTTATTCCCAAAGCCAGGTTTTGCCTGTGCAGCAAGAACCTTGGATTCAGGGTTCCTTCACTCTTGATAATTCCAATACTCATCAAGTAGCTTTGTTAGGTTTACACCCACATGTAAAAGTTGTGTTTTTCACCACCAAATACAACATCTTCAATACAGCCACTGGATCATGGAATTATTAGGACATTTAAGTGTACCTATAATGAAAAGTGATGCCGAAACTTGTCACAGTAATGTATGCTGACTGAGACTGTGGTGCCAGACTTTTGGCATAAATTTAACAGTGCAGATGCCATCATCTGTATCAGAAGTGTTTGGAATGAAGTGCCCTAATAAATGTTAAATACGGGCTGGGGAAAGTTATGGCCAAATGTGGTGAATACTTTCACAGATTTTCCTTCAGTTGAGAGCCAGATCCATGAAATTGTTCAGCTGGAAAGGTGAGGGCTTTGAAGATATGCAGGATGATGATGTGAAAGAACTGTTAGAAGATGATGGCCAAGAAAAGTCCAGAGGAAATGTTGGCAGAGCTTAGTGTCCAGATATAAAGGAGGCGGATAACAGAGGAAGATGAGGAAGGAGAACCCAAAGAAAAACAGTTAACAGTACGTATACCAGATATGTGAGCAGTACCATGTTGCTGCTAAACCAGCCGTCTTTTTTGCTGAAGTGGACCCTGATAAATCTAGAATTACTAATTTGAAATGGGGTCTGGAGCAGCTGAAAGGCCTTACCATCTGCTGTATATAGTGCTGCAGGGTAAGAGACCGGAGATACATGTACTCTAGTACAACCATCAACATCAGTGCAAGAGCCTCAGCCATCCACCTCAGCTAACAATCCACAACCTTCCACCTCAGCTAATGATTCCCTACCTTCCACCTCAGCTAACGATCCCCTACATTCCACCTCAGCTAATGATCCCCTACCTTCCACCTCAGCTAACGATCCTCTACCTTCTACCTCGGCTAACGATCCCCTACCTTCCACCTCGGCTAATGATCCCCTACCGTCCACCTCAGCTAATGATCCCCTACCTTCCACCTCAGCTAACGATCCCCTACCTTCCACCTCAGCTAACGATCCCCTACCTTCCACCTCGGCTAACGATCCCTTACCTTCCACCTCAGCTAATGATCCCCTACCTTCCACCTCAGCTAACGATCCCCTACCTTCCACCTCAACTAACGATCCCCTACCTTCCACCTCAACTAACGATCCCCTACCTTCCCCTAACGATCCCCTACCTTCCACCTCAACTAACGATCCCCTACCTTCCACCTCAACTAACGATCCCCTACCTTCCACCTCAGCTAATGATCCCCTACCTTCCACCTCAGCTAATGATCCCCTACCTTCCACCTCAGCTAATGATCCCCTACCTTCCACCTCAGCTAATGATCCCCTACCTTCCACCTCAGCTAATGATCCCCTACCTTCCACCTCAGCTAACGATCCCCTACCTTCCACCTCAACTAACGATCCCCTACCTTCCACCTCAACTAACGATCCCCTACCTTCCACCTCAGCTAACGATCCCCTACCTTCCACCTCAGCTAATGATCCCAACCTTCCACTTGAGCCCAGTAGGGCCACACCATCCCTCTCCACTTCTATCAAAATCATCAACATGCACCAGAGCCAGAATTTAAGGTAAAAAGTAATATTTATGTAATCTTTGAAGCTACAAGTATTTTGTTAAATATAATTATCACAATCTACATACAATTACATTATCATCATTTTTTAGATTTTTGAGATGTATAAAAAATTTAGTTGGCTTTCTTGGGGGGGGGGGGGTGGAATGAATGTAACCCAATTTTCCCCATATTTTCTTCAGTTTGGTTTACACATTTTTTATTATATGCTTTTTTCAGGAACTTAACTACCATGTTATCAGATGGTCAACCATATGTGTATATAATTGTTAATGCATTTTTTGGGGTGCTGTTGCTTTTGCCATTTTCTTAACATTTTTTCCAGCTTATTATGCATGTTTATTATTCTGTGCTTTGCTTTCTATAATTTGCCTGATGATGTATATGTTTTGTAATAAATTTTGAGGAAACAAAAATAGCATTATATATTTGGTGTAGTATTTTCATGTGTTATACTGTACTTATTAAAATTTTCAAAATGCCAAGATGAAATAATATCCATTTGAATCTTTTTGTAGTGCAAATTTTCCTCTCTCTTATATTGTAGTTTATAAATTTGCTCTATTTCTGTTCTGACTTAATATGCTGAGATTTTGGCAAGAATTATATACATGTCATTGTTCTCTCTTTGTTCCTTCTCCCTGTTTCCTCCCTCTCTTCACCTTTCTCCTTCCTTTCTACTCCATCCAGTTCCCTCCTACCTATTTCCTCTCTCTTCCCCTACTGTTTCCCCCTTTTATCTGTCTTCCTTCATGTCCCTTTCTTTCTTACCCCTTCTTTCCCTCCCCCTCTTTCCTCTTTGCCTTTCTTCCCTCCTTGCCTTTCTTCCCTCCTTGCCTTTCTTCCCTCCTTGCCTTTCTTCCCTCCTTGCCTTTCTTCCCTCCTTGCCTTTCTTCCCTCCTTGCCTTTCTTCCCTCCTTGCCTTTCTTCCCTCCTTGCCTTTCTTCCCTCCTTGCCTTTCTTCCCTCCTTGCCTTTCTTCCCTCCTTGCCTTTCTTCCCTCCTTGCCTTTCTTCCCTCCTTGCCCTCCTTGCCTTTCTTCCCTCCTTGCCTTTCTTCCCTCCTTGCCTTTCTTACCTCCTTGCCTTTCTTCTCTCCTTGCCTTTCTTCCCTCCTTGCCTTTCTTCCCTCTCCTCCCTTCTTTGCTATCATTTCCCCCTCCTTTTTAATTTTCCCTTTTTCCTTGCATTTTTTGGCATAAGTCTTTTCATGTGTGAAAAGTTGGAATTAGTTATATATGAAGTATGTGTGTGTGTGTGTGTGTGTGTGTGTGTGTGTGTGTGTGTGTGTGTGTGTGTGTTTGTGTGTGTGTTTTTGGGGTTACTAATTTGTAGTTGGAGGTGCCCATCTTCACTCTAGAAATTATAATATGTTTGCTTTTAAATTTTCAATGGTTGTATCTAGGGATCCCATATTTTTAAAACAAAAAAAAAAAAGCTGGGACACTTCATAAAATTTAGTTGGGAGGCCCATTGCTCTATAAAAATAAGTAGAGTAATTTGTGATTACAACAGTGAGATCACTCGGATAACAAAATTCTTCATGCTGAATTTGGTGGAACACCATAACAGAGCTCTAAAAAAAAAAAAAAAAAAAACTGGGACTGTCCTGGTAAAACCAGGACGAATAGGATCCCAAGTTGTATCTTTTACCACTTGTCTCTTGAGTACTGTTCTCATTTTTTTGGAAGTGCAAACACATATCTCCACTGCATATTATAGTTTTGGCTTAACTTGCATTATGATCAGCTTTTTCAGAATTTCCCTTTCTGCATATCAGTTTTATTGTTTGCCACTGTAGCTGATTGTTTTTCATAGTTTCATTTCTGACAATATTTTAATCATATGGTATTCTCAGTGTGGCTTATTATCACTTCCTTTTATTTTCATTGCATCACACTTATCTATATTAAATTTCATCATCCACCTATCACTCTATTTTTGGCAATTTATCTTGTAGGGATTAATAATTTTTTACATCACTTTTTTTTTTTTTTCCAACAAGTCGGCCGTCTCCCACCGAGGCAGGGTGACCCAAAAAAGAAAGAAAATCCCCAAAAAGAAAATACTTTCATCATCATTCAACACTTTCACCACACTCGCACATTATCACTGTTTTTGCAGAGGTGCTCAGAATACAACAGTCTAGAAGCATACACATATAAAGATACACAACATACCCCTCCAAACTGCCAATATCCCAAACCCCTCCTTTAAAGTGCAGGCATTGTACTTCCCATTTCCAGGACTCAAGTTCGACTATATGAAAATAACCGGTTTCCCTGAATCCCTTCACTAAATATTACCCTGCTCACACTCCAACAGATCGTCAGGTCCCAAGTACCATTCGTCTCCATTCACTCCTATCTAACACGCTCACGCACGCTTGCTGGAAGTCCAAGCCCCTTACCCACAAAACCTCCTTTACCCCCTCTCTCTAACCCTTTCGAGGACGACCCCTACCCCGCCTTCCTTCCCCTATAGATTTATATGCTTTCCATGTCATTCTACTTTGATCCATTCTCTCTAAATGACCAAACCACCTCAACAACCCCTCTTCTGCCCTCTGACTAATACTTTTATTAACTCCACACCTTCTCCTAATTTCCACACTCCGAATTTTCTGCATAATATTTACACCACACATTGCCCTTAAACAGGACATCTCCACTGCCTCCAACCGTCTCCTCGCTGCTGAATTTACCACCCAAGCTTCACACCCATATAAGAGTGTTGGTACTACTATACTTTCATACATTCCCTTCTTTGCCTCCATAGATAACGTTTTTTGACTCCACATATACCTCAACGCACCACTCACCTTTTTTCCCTCATCAATTCTATGATTAACCTCATCCTTCATAAATCCATCCGCCGACACGTCAACTCCCAAGTATCTGAAAACATTCACTTCTTCCATACTCCTCCTCCCCAATTTGATATCCAATTTTTCTTTATCTAAATCATTTGACACCCTCATCACCTTACTCTTTTCTATGTTCACTTTCAACTTTCTACCTTTACACACATTCCCAAACTCATCCACTAACCTTTGCAATTTTTCTTCAGAATCTCCCATAAGCACAGTATCATCAGCAAAAAGTAACTGTGTCAATTCCCATTTTGAATTTGATTCCCCATAATTTAATCCCACCCCTCTCCCAAACACCCTAGCATTTACTTCCTTTACAACCCCATCTATAAATATATTAAACAACCATGGTGACATTACACATCCCTGTCTAAGACCTACTTTTACGGGGAAGTAGTCTCCCTCTCTTCTACACACCCTAACCTGAGCCTCACTATCCTCATAAAAACTCTTTACAGCATTTAATAACTTACCACCTATTCCATATACTTGCAACATCTGCCACATTGCTCCTCTATCCACTCTATCATATGCCTTTTCTAAATCCATAAATGCAATAAAAACTTCCCTATCTTTATCAAAATACTGTTCACATATATGCTTCAATGTAAACACCTGATCTACACATCCCCTACCCACTCTAAAACCTCCTTGCTCATCCGCAATCCTACATTCTGTCTTACCTCTAATTCTTTCAATTATAACCCTACCGTACACTTTTCCTGGTATACTCAGTAAGCTTATTCCTCTATAATTTTTACAGTCTCTTTTGTCCCCTTTCCCTTTATATAAAGGGACTATACATGCTCTCTGCCAATCCCTAGGTACCTTCCCCTCTTTCATACATTTATTAAACAAAAGTACCAACCACTCCAACACTATATCCCCCCCCCTGCTTTTAACATTTCTGTCATGATCCCATCAGTTCCAGCTGCTTTACCCCCTTTCATTTTACGTAATGCCTCACGTACCTCCCCCACACTTACATTCTGCTCTTCTTCACTCCTAAAAGATGGTATACCTCCCTGACCAGTGCATGAAATTACTGCCTCTGTTTCTTCCTTAACATTTAAAAGTTCCTCAAAATATTCTCGCGATCTACCCAATACCTCCATCTCCCCATCTACTTACTCCCCTACTCTGTTTTTAACTGACAAATCCATATTTTCCCTAGGCTTTCTTAACTTGTTTAACTCACTCCAAAATTTTTTCTTATTTTCATTAAAATTTCTTGACAGTTGTTTATTACCTCTGTAAATTCAGTTATTATTATTTTTAACTGTGACCATCTCCTGCCAAGGCAGGATGACCCAAGAGAAAACACATTCACCAATGTTCACTCAACCTCCATCTTTCTGGAAGTGTGCTGATGATGCAGATGGATTACCCCTCCAACTGCAACATCTCCACCCCTCCTTCAGAGTGCAGGCACTGTCCTTCCTACCTTCAGGACTCTGGTTAACTGGTTTCCCTGGATCCCTTCAAAAAAGTTGCTCCTGCTCACACAACAGCACATCCATTAGAAACCACTTGTCTCCATGTATTATAAATGTTATTTGGACATGCACTGAAGTTTATGGTACCCCACTTATTACATAATTCCATGCAGACATTTTCTTTATCACTGCATTTTCACTTTCTTTTTTAATAGTCTCTCTGTCCATCAATATAATTGCCTTTTGTTATGATGTTTTGGAGATCTGTCAAAAATATTTTTGCCACTCAGAAACCAAAATGTTTGATTACCAATTTCTCAAAAGGCCAAGGCTGAAAATATAAAACTGAAAATGATGGAGGAAGAAAGGCAAATTAGTTTTCCAAAATGCTTCAAGTATTCAGCAGTAAAGTGCATTTGCTGTTGCTTGATGTAGATGGCTTGCAACTCACTGATCACATCTCTGGCACACATCTGAAGAACCCAGGTTCAATCCTTGGACAGGTGATGGACAGGTTCCTTTACACCTGTTTCCCTTGTTTACTTAGCACTTACTAGGTACCTGGTTGTTAGCTGATTGTGGTGGGTTTTATATGAGGGGGTAGTAGTAGTATATCTTAAATGGGGCTAAGTTTTGAAAGGAGCTGGTAGGATAACAACTCTTAGTCTGTAAATTCATCATTATAAATAAAAAGGATTGGAAAAGATTAGGACAAGTTGCTTAGGCTAACCTTCACCTGGGTCAAGCATAAGGGTGAGTTGGTAAAAAGTTGACATAAAACATCAGGAAGACTGCAAGGAGAAATATGTTATATAGGGATGTCTTCCACTCTATCAAGTGATACCAGGAAACAGCAAATAAAACCATAAAAACCACCCTTGGAAACACCTTCGTATTACTGTTTTAAACCACACAGTAAGTGGTTTGCATTTCCCATCATGTACTGTGTAAGGGTAGGATTCTTTTAATACTGTACACACTTATTGCACAGATCCATTCTCTCATGTCTAAGCCAAAATTTACCACTCACAGCATATTTGAGGGAGCTGTATTTAAAACAAATCTTTGAGTGCCATTGGCATCAGTGTCGTAGACCTATGTACAAGACAGTGAAAGGATTAAAAGTGCTGACAGTATTGGGATTAAAAAAAATTCTTCTGAAATCGTAGAGAATTTTTTTCTGAAGATAATGACACCAAAAATTTGATGGAAAACATACTGAATTGTGCAGGCTCAAAGTTGTTGATCTGGGTGCAGTTTATGCATTGACAAGTTTACCCACTTTGAGTCCTATTTTAAGTCATTTCTATTGGTCTGTTTGACAGAATTTTTAGCTATTTTGTTAGCATGCCTTCTATCAAGTGTGCATAAGACAGCACCCATTCAACTATCAGAACCACCTTATAAGGTGCATGGAAGTCAGTAATTTGGCCAGTTTTACACAAAATTTAGCAAATTCCTATTTAAAACCAGAATCCAAAGTAAACACTATTCATTCCTTCAACTAAAGCAACTCGTCCTCTGTTCATTAATCACTTCCCCAGGCCATCACAAACAATCAAAGTTTTATGTTATTTCTCAGGTTAATAAAATATAACTAGGGATGATCATTTATGGTTTAGGGCAGCCCAATTTAAACAGATGTAGTAAAACCTCATAAAACTGACTGTGGGAGGGAGAGTTCTGACCCTTCTCCCAGGAAAACCAGCAAAAATTAAATGGTTCTGCTACTTTGAGCCCTATTTCAAGTTACTTCCAGTCCTGAAACTGTCCAAACTCATTCTGTTTTAGTGGTATGTCTTCCATACTATCAAATGATGCCAAGAATCAGCCAGTAAATCCTTCATGCACTGAGTAGGGCAGGATTTTTTTTATACTGTGCACACTGCACAGACCCATTCCCTCATGTCTAGGCCAAAATTTATTCATCACAGCATAGATATACATGAGCAACACTTGCATAAATAACATTAATCTACATAGAGATAGTGAAAAAGTTAATATTCACCTTTTCTGTTTACCCTGTTCATCTTTCTATCCCAATTTGGGAGGTACTGATGATTCAAGTATGCCCCTCCTTTTTTCTTTCCAAATTCTCACTTAACTGCTATGGACATACATTCTCTTATTTGATCATTTTTAAATTGCTCATATATTACTGTGTGCACTCTGCTGGCTCTTAAATCCTCTAATGGTATAGGATATATTGCTGTTTTTCCTGGTAGTATGATACAGGGATACTTACTGGATTTGGCTAGTATTTTTATGGCAGGGTTATGCACTCCTTATGTAGCCATCATCCAGTGCTTCTCTTCCTACTGTATATTTTGCTGTAAACCATGACCCAAAATGCATTACAAGCTCTTTAGTGTTTTCACTCCTTACATCCTATCATCCTTTGCCTTCAATGCTGGGTATGTCACTGCTTGAGCAAGCATAAAGCCATTGTGTCCAGGGTAATTAGCTTGCAGACTATTCTGCACTTTTAGCAGTCCAGGACCTGTCCATCTCTAGCAGGGATGTATCCTATTTAGGCTGTTTTCTAGTTTTGTTTAAGAGCATTCAAAATTGATGGCAACATTGTTGGTCCAGGATAGAGGACACGAAGCTGCTCTTGATCAAATCACAGTTGGGCTCTTGGCTGAGTTCGTCTCATTGCTCTCTCATGACTGAGTATTGACCACACAAGGCAAGCATATAACTATACCATGGAATGGCTTCCATCACCTCTGTGCAATTTATCAGGTTCCATTGATAGTCAAGCACCTTTTGCTTAATTTCACCATTTATCAAGGAACATGTACAGTGGACCCCCGCATAGCGAACTTAATCCGTGTAAGAGGGCTGGTCGTTATGCGAAATGTTCGCTATGCGAATTAATTTTCCCCATAAGAAATAATGGAAATAAAATTAATCCGTGCAAGACACCCAAAAGTATGAAAAAAAAATTTTTTTACCACAAAAAAATGTTAATTTTAGTACACACAAACTGAAAAAGGCATGCACAATTACATGACACTTACTTTTATTGAAGATCTGGTGATGATTGATGGGATGGGAGGAGGGGAGAGCATTATCTTCTTACTGTTTAGAAGGGGAATCCCCTTCCATTAGGACTTGAGGTAGCAAGTCCTTTTCTGGGGTTACTTCCCTTCTTCTTTTAATGCCACTAGGACCAGCTTGAGAGTCACTGGACCTCTGTCGCACAACAAATCTGTCCATAGAGCTCTGTACCTCCCGTTCCTTCAAGACTTTCCTAAAATGGGCCATAACATTGTCATTGAAATAGTCACCAGCACGGCTTGCAACAGCTGTGTCAGGGTGATTTTCATCCATAAAGGTTTGCAGTTCAACCCACTGTGCACACATTTCCTTAATTTTTGAAGTAGGCACAATGGATTCCACAACTGGCATAGGCTTCTCAGGGTTAGCCCCAAACCCTTCAAAATCTTTCTTAATTTCCATACTAATTCTCACCCTTTTTACCACAGGGTTGGCACTAGAAGCTTTCTTGGGGCCCATGGTCACTTATTTTCCAGAAACAGCACCGAAAACACTGTAATAATACGAAATATTCCGAGTGTATGCTTGAATGTTACCGCGGAGGCTAGCTGGTAAACAATGGGACGGGCGGCACATGTGAGGCTGGCTGAGGGCCCACATTGGACGCGTCTCGGACGAAGTTCGCTGAGCGGGTTTTTGTCTACTATGCGGGGCAAAATTTCAGCGAACAAAGCGTTCGCTATGCGGATTGTTCGCTATGCGATGCGTTCGCTATGCGGGGGTCCACTGTATATTTAATTTTCTGTGGTTTTTTCATCACCTTGATGCTCAACTTTGCTTGCTCTCTTTCCAGAGAGTTTTGCTTTCAGGGCAGAGAGACCCTTTTCGACAGCTTTCATCAGCCTTGTAGCACTTTATGACTCTCACAGGTTTGGCTCTTTTTGTGAATATAATAATGATAGCAGCGGCCTGGTCACAGACCGGGCCGCGGGGGCGTTGACCCCCGGAACTCTCTCCAGGTATTCTCCAGGTTTATTTAGAGTCTCTTAACTGCTTCTAAGTTTTGGATCTGTTGTATTTGCTAATGTTCATTCTAACTAATGTGGAAATTTTCCACATATTTTGCAAACTTGACTACTGTATATTAGGATCTGTTTTCATGCCTAATATACGTATATTTTTTCTTGGATGTTCATGTTATATTAAAAGTAATATGGCAGTAGCTTTAACTGAACACTAACTATTGTAGTACATTTTTTCTAGGATCTTTATTCTTAGATATAACTATGTTATAACTATATAACTTCCTCGAAAAGGTTGGAAGGAGGGGGTAAAGGAGGTTTTGTGGGTGAGGGGCTTGGACTTCCAGCAAGTGTGCGTGAGAATGTTAGATAGGAGTGAATGGAGACAAATGGTTTTTGGAACCTGATGAGCTGTTGGAGTGTGAGCAGAGTAATATTTAGTGAAGGGATTCAGGAAAACTGGTTATTTTTATATAGCCAGACTTAGAGTACTGGAAATGAGATGTACAATGCCTGCACTTTAAAGGAAGGGTTTGGAATATTGGCAGTTTGGAGGAATATGTTATAATCTTTATATATGCTTCTAAACTGTTGTATTTGGGCACCTCTGCAAAAACAGTGATTATGTATGAGTGAGGTGAAAGTGTTGAATGATGATGAAAGTATTTTTCTTTTTGGGGATTTTCTTTCTTTTTGGGTCACCCTGCCTCGGTGGGAGTCGGCTGACTTGTTGAAAAAAAAAAAAAAAAACTGTCTCTGATATTTATGTTCTGGGTGAGCCTCTACAGATGACATTTGTAAAATACACCACACCCCACTAATTAAAATGACTGGTCGTATCTCTCTATTGCACTGAAAATGATCCCAATGCTAGGTCAACCCATTCTGAAAATTAATGTAGTTATTAATTTTTGAGTGTATTTTCTCTGTTTTAGGTATAATTTTCCTAGCAAGGTGACTTCATAAGGTTTATTTTATCTATCGGTATTGAAGAAATTCAGAAATATCATAATTTTGTTGTCCTTATTTTGTTTACAAATAAGTTTTTTTTACTTGTTGGATTTAAATAACTTCATTTTTATAAATGTATGAAGATTATAACAGTATACTGTATTGGTGTATTAATAATTGGTGAGGATGAATCATAGTATGATTTGTAACTCAACCTTAGCGAGTCCCATTATCCATAATTCTGTCATCTGAAAAGCTCTTGGACCCAACCTACATAAAGCAATTTTTCTTATATTTGTGCATTAATTTTTGTCTTGTATGAATAAGGCAGGTATAGGAGTTGGTGCATGGTTGTTAAGTTTCAACTTCATTTCTTTCCATCACCTATGTTGAACTTGCTTTCTAGTTTTTAAATTCTTAACCCTTTCAGGGATTTCGACGTACTAGTACGGCTTACGCACCAGGGTTATTGATGTACTAGAACACCTAAATTCTAGCGCCTTCAAATCTAGCGAGAGAAAGCTGGTAGGCCTACATATGAAAGAATGGGTCTGTGGTCAGTGTGTGCAGTATAAAAAAAAATCCTGCAGCACACAGTGCGTAATGAGAAAAAAAAATTGACCGTGTTTTTGGATTAAAACAGCGACTTTGCACTGTATTTTCATATGGTATTTATGGTTGTATTCTAGTTTTCCTGGTCTCATTTTATAGAATGGAAGACATAATACAGAAATTGAGATGATTTTGATTGGTTTCACAATGAAAGTACCTTAAAATTGAAGTCAAAGTAGGAGAAATGTTCGATTTTTACCAAAGTTCAGAAGTAAACAAATCATGCCAAGTGTCCAATACACGTCAACCGATGAGTCTAATATTCTTTCACAAGTGCGCTGGTTGACCAGGCGAGCACTAGATGAGCCTGGCCCATAGCTGGGCTCAGAGAGTAGATATACTCTTGAAATTCTTCAAAGGTATATCAAAGGTACCATTTCTACACTAATGCAGTAGTCTGCATAACAGTAAATCTTCTGTTTTTTGTGAGAATAAAAATTCAAAGTGGAAAGCAAAAGAAATATAAGAGGGGCCTGGGGACGTGACTGATGAACAGAGAACTTGTTATTTTAGTGCCAGGAATGTCTGTCTTGTTTATTCTGGACCCCATTTGGAAATTGGCATCATCTGAAATTTGCGTGAAATTGG
This sequence comes from Cherax quadricarinatus, assembly GCF_038502225.1. NCBI lineage: Eukaryota > Metazoa > Arthropoda > Malacostraca > Decapoda > Parastacidae > Cherax > Cherax quadricarinatus. The sequence goes on along the minus strand of NC_091330.1, from coordinate 21,643,873 downwards.
CAAAATTGTCAATTTCTAACCACTTTATTGGATAGTTGAAATTGGTAAATGAGTGGTTTCTTGTACTCATTCGATAGAAAAAATGGAGTTGTAGCAAAATAAATATGGTTTTTGTCGACTAGTACACAGGAATTGGCCGAAAATAGGGCTCAAAGTGGGTGAAATCGCTGATGCATAAACATTGGTGAGACCGCTAACTTCGTGAGAGCATAATTCCGTAAGTTTTCCATCAAATTTCATACTTTTGGTGTCATTATGATCTGGAAAAGATTCTCTATCATTTCATAAGGAAAAATATTTTTTGTTTTTTTTTTCCGAAGAATTTTCGACCCTGAGAAGTTTCAGTGAGGGCCTTTCGACTCTGAAAGGGTTAAATACCATTATCTTGTATGTTATTGAACTTTTCTTATGTTTTCTTTATATCAGTCCCTTGCAGTCCCTTTATCTCATTTAATTTACCTGAAATAAGGATTTAGATTACCATTCTATTTTTTCACTTCATGTACAGTATATGATCTAATAAAACAGGATGACTTTTGCAAAATGTTTGCATGTGTATTTGCATAGTGTGTGGATGTATGAGTTATTACCTAGTGTGCCTTATGAGTGTGTGCATGCTTGCTTTCCTGCCTGCCCTTTGTGTACGAATAAGAGGGAAGCTGGATAAATTTTGGGAGGGGGTAGGAAAAGGATGGGGTAGTGAATTTGTGTAGGGGAGAACACTGCTCATTTTTCTACATATTAAAATGTAAACAGAAATATGTGCATATTTTTAATAAATAAATTTTTCGCTTATTTCTCCTGCCAATATCATTGCCTCTGCTTCAGAAAAAGCTGCTCCTCCTCCTCCTTCAGTCTTTGGTTCTGTGGACTTTCTACCTCAGCCCTCGGGAGAAGATCCCTGGGCCTCTGCACAAGCTCCTTGTGCAACGGATGAGTCTGTTGCTCAACCTGTTGAGGAGACTCTTGGCTTTACTGAATCCCTTTCCTCCCAGTCCTTTACCATTGGTGAAGGAGAGGGGTTCTTACCATCATCTGACCTAGCAGGAGCAGCAGCAGCAGAAGCACCAGCATCTGATGCAGTAACAGCTGAGGTCGCAGCAGCTAAGACAGGAACAGCACCCGAAAGGCGTTATTCAGGCTTTGGGTCTGATTTTGGGGGAGCATCTGTGCCTGCTGGTGATACTGGTACCACTTCTGGGGCTTTCTCTTTCACGGGTGGTGAGTTGTTGATGGCACGGAGGATGCAATTACCTCAGCTCCCTGATTTGGGGCATGATAAATTATTATCCTTATATCTTATCACAAATTGAAAGCTTTGAGACTACTTATAGCAATTTAATTTATTATATTTTGGGGAAAAATCTTCAATAATTTTTAAGTAATGCACTTAAAGGTGGGAATAAAAAGTTACATTAAATTAATCTGGATAGCATACAAAGTTTGTGATATAATAGTTACAGTAATTCATATAATGTTGTGACTTAAAGAAATAATAACAAAATTTTCGTTCTGCAAACAATACTTAATTTTTTAGTTTAATTTTGTTCTATGCTTGAACTTCTCTAGATAATACAGTAGTGAAATTCAGTTTTAATTATTATTACTTTGATTTTTCTTAGCTTATCTGTATGCTAATGGTTCCCTATGTAGATTGATACTGACCAAATTATAAAGTAGGTGGACAGACTAATAATCTATTTTAAATAAGTTATGCCCCTAGATTGGTTATTAATACAGTATACCCCCACACTTAGTGGGAGTTAATGTTGTCTGGTTCAGTATTGTCAGGGAGCTGAGCCTGTCCTCTAACTTTTAGGTACAGATACTCGTCTCACTTGCATTGGTGTATTTCATTGTGAGAGTATAACCACTTGGAACTGTATCTAGAAATAACAGCATGTTTAGTGGTATGGTTAACTAAAAAGAGGATAAGTAAACTGGTATTAGATTGCTTCATCTTGTGATGCATGTGTAATTTTTAAACATTACGCTTGTTTCTTGTAGAGCCTTGCTTACCTTAACAATGCTTGTTAGTTGCAAAGTTGAAGTATTTAGCTGTGTTTTTATATAATCAAGGTAATATGATGAAATCTTAACTTAAAACTTTTTCTGTTAAAGAATTTGATGGGTAAAACTAGAGTTAATTGTGAATTAGCGTAGAATAGCCTTAAAGAATTCACTGAAGTAATACATTCAATTAAGAGCCATTTGGCTAATAAGGGAAAAGGGTGTTTTTGCATCATGTTTCATTAGTCACCATTGAGAGTGCATTCAAACACTGCTTGTGCATAAGATACCTGCACCTTGTGTATGAGAATTTTATGCATTCCCAGACAGCAGACGCTCAGAGGTACTACTGTATTGTTCTGTTATATGAGTGAAAAATTTAAGTGTTAAACTTTGTATTTTGGTAGAATTTTATGTATTTTTTTTTTTTTTTACTCTTGCATACATTTAAGATGGTAGGTAAATCTTGTAAAAAAATTTTACATTTATTATATGCTTACCTTTACCTTCCTTTGTGTGTCTTAATACTGTACCCCTTCTAAGGTGGTCCCCTTGTAATGGTGAAGAAACTCTTGAGCTGAGGAATTGGTCCTCCTCTTCCCTTTCTTAGATTAAACCAAAATACCTTCAGCCCTCCCTTTCCTTTTGTTCTCACTAGTTGGGATAGAAATTCAACTAAACAGAACAGGAAGGAAGCACTGTCAGCCCTGTTCTGACATAGCTTTACTTGGTAATGCTGAGGTGGTCATGTCACTAGAGAAGAAACTGGATCATCTGGGGGGGGGGGGGAGAGGGTTCAGGTGATCCACCATTGAGACATCCCTTTCCAGTTGAATTCGCTGGTGTAGTCCCAACATGGAGTGGCCATTTGGTAGGGTCTCTGATGGCAGAAGTACTACTGGAGGTTGCCTGTGGTTCCATGAGTGGCAACAGTGTGTATTTGTTGCCATTAACAACTGAAAAACATCTTCATTGTTAGTGGTCTGTGTCTGAGAGGTGGTTTTGCTAAGCCATACTCAATTATTTCTGTAAGTAACATCCTGGTGGTGTGCACTGGTAGGATTACATGTGGGTTGCATGGAACTGCATTACCTGTTGCATTGGTGACTATAGTTCAGGGTGTGTATGTGATTTCCTGGATCCCAAGTTGCTGCTTGGATAAATATTACAAAAATGTGTGTCCTGGTGTTCTGACTATGCTCACAGAATTTGTTTGTAATGCTCTGCATGGGGCAAGTACCATTATATCAGAAATAGAGACCATTTCCTAGCTAATAAACAAGTAAGAGCACATGTACTTTGTGTGGTACAGATTGGGTATCACCTTGTTCATTTCTCTAGGGCTACATTGGTACTCCCTTCTTCATTCCAAACCCAAGTAGGAGCCCACCTCGCTATATTTTTACGTCTCACATCGAAGAACTTTACGGTGTCCCAGCCACTCTCTCATCAGTACTATACAATTGCCAGCCAACAGCATTTGGGATTGATAGCATTAATGTCCATGTCCTTTAGTACATAAGCCCTACAGTACACCTTTTCAGTTGTACTGTATTTGGTCCAAAGGGGTTATACCTCAGAGGAAAATTGCAGTGGTCCAGCCTATTTGAAATTCAGGTACCTCAAGCAAAGGCACTTTTCATTATAAATCTACAACTCCTACTCGCACCATGTCTAAGTTGCTTCAACACTTTACTGATACAGTGGACCCTTGAATTTTGTGATTAATCCATTCCAGAGAGTCTGCCGAAATTCAAAATTCACGATTTTCAAAACCATTTTCCCCATAAAAATAATATAAATCAAATTAATCCGTTCCAGACACCCAAAAGTGTTAAAAAAATATTTTTTTACATTAACTGTACATTTATCTACACAGAAAACAATGAGACATGAAAAATAAAACAATAATTTGATATTTACCTTTATTGAAGAGTTAATGTGTGGAAGATGGGAGGAGGGGAGAGGATGGAAGAGTTACTATTGTTTGGAAGGGGAATCCCCTTCCATAAAGACTTTATGTACCAAGTCCTTTTCCATGGTTACTTCCCTCCTTTGTTTTTTAATGCAGCTAGGACCAACTTGAGAGTCACTGGACCCCTGTTGCTCAAAAAATTGTTCGAGAAAGGTCTGTTTCTGGCGTTTCTTTAAACTTTGCCTAAAATGAGACGAGACATTGTCATTGAACATGTTGCATAAATGGCCTGCAACAGTTTTGTCAGGGTGATGATCCTCCACAAATCTTTCCATCCTAGTCCACATTGTACACATCTCCTTAATCTCTGAAGAAAGCAACTTCTTCCCTCTCTCTTCCTCCTCCTCTGAAGCAATTTCCTGAGCTGTGGTCTGTTGCTGTTGCAGATTAAGGTATAGCAACTCTTCAGTGGTTAGCTCTTCATTGTGGTCCTCCACCAACTTTTCCACATTCTTGCCATTAACCTCCAACCCCAATGACTTCCCAAGTGCCACAATCAGCTAGTTGAAGTTGTCTCCCTCGAGGTACTCTCCTTGGAAGGCTATACAGTGGAACCTCTGCTTACGAGTGCATCCATGTGAGAGTTTTTCCAGATACGAGCAGTCGCTTGGTCGATTTTTTGCTTAAAAACGTGAGCGAAATTTCCAGATGCGAGCGGGCCTCAAGGGAGGTTCCTTGACGCTGATGAGAGGGCTCTTGCTCTTGACCTACGGAATTGGATATCATTTGTTTTTTGGACTATCTTATTGAAACTTGGGTAATGTATGATGGAAAGATGCTTATTAATATTTTATTTTGTTTTTTATTATCACACTGGCCGATTCCCACCAAGGCAGGGTGGCCCGAAAAAGAAAAACTTTCACCATCATTCACTCCATCACTGTCTTGCCAGAAGGGTGCTTTACACTACAGTTTTTAAACTGCAACATTAACACCCCTCCTTCAGAGTGCAGGCACTGTACTTCCCATCTCCAGGACTCAAGTCCGGCCTGCCGGTTTCCCTGAACCCCTTCATAAATGTTACTTTGCTCACACTCCAACAGCACGTCAAGTATTAAAAACCATTTGTCTCCATTCACTCCTATCAAACACGTTCACGCATGCCTGCTGGAAGTCCAAGCCCCTCGCACACAAAACCTCCTTTACCCCCCTCCCTCCAACATTTCCTAGGCCGACCCCTACCCCACCTTCCTTCCACTACAGACTGATACACTCTTGAAGTCATTCTGTTTTGCTCCATTCTCTCTACATGTCCGAACCACCTCAACAACCCTTCCTCAGCCCTCTGGACAACAGTTTTGGTAATCCCGCACCTCCTCCTAACTTCCAAACTACGAATTCTCTGCATTATATTCACACCACACATTGCCCTCAGACATGACATCTCCACTGCCTCCAGCCTTCTCCTCGCTGCAACATTCATCACCCAATGTTTCACACCCATATAAGAGCGTTGGTAAAACTATACTCTCATACATTCCCCTCTTTGCCTCCAAGGACAAAGTTCTTTGTCTCCACAGACTCCTAAGTGCACCACTCACCCTTTTCCCCTCATCAATTCTATGATTCACCTCATCCTTCATAGACCCATCCGCTGACACGTCCACTCCCAAATATCTGAATACATTCACCTCCTCCATACTCTCTCCCTCCAATCTGATATCCAATCTTTCATCACCTAATCTTTTTGTTATCCTCATAACCTTACTCTTTCCTGTATTCACTTTTAATTTTCTTCTTTTGCACACCCTGCCAAATTCATCCACCAATCTCTGCAACTTCTCTTCAGAATCTCCCAAGAGCACAGTGTCATCAGCAAAGAGCAACTGTGATAACTCCCACTTTATGTGTGATTCTTTATCTTTTAACTCCACGCCTCTTGCCAAGACCCTCGCATTTACTTCTCTTACAACCCCGTCTATAAATATATTAAACAACCACTGTGACATCACACATCCTTGTCTAAGGCCTACTTTTACTGGGAAATAATTTCCCTCTTTCCTACATACTCTAACTTGAGCCTCACTATCCTCATAAAAACTCTTCACTGCTTTCAGTAACCTACCTCCTACACCATACACCTGCAACATCTGCCACATTGCCCCCCTATCCACCCTGTCATACGCCTTTTCCAAATCCATAAATGCCACAAAGACCTCTTTAGCCTTATCTAAATACTGTTCACTTATATGTTTCACTGTAAACACCTGGTCCACACACCCCCTACCTTTCCTAAGGCCTCCTTGTTCATCTGCTATCCTATTCTCCGTCTTACTCTTAATTCTTTCAATAATAACTCTACCATACACTTTACCAGGTATACTCAACAGACTTATCCCTCTATAATTTTTGCACTCTCTTTTGTCCCCTTTGCCTTTATACAAAGGAACTATGCATGCTCTCTGCCAATCCCTAGGTACCTTACCCTCTTCCAAACATTTATTAAATAATTGCACCAACCACTCCAAAACTATATCCCCACCTGCTTTTAACATTTTTATCTTTATCCCATCAATCCCGGCTGCCTTACCCCCTTTCATTTTACTTACTGCCTCACGAACTTTCCCCACACTCACAACTGGCTCTTCCTCACTCCTACAAGATGTTATTCCTCCTTGCCCTATACACGAAATCACAGCTTCCCTATCTTCATCAACATTTAGCAATTCCGCAAAATATTCCCTCCATCTTCCCAATACCTCTAACTCTCCTCTCCTATTTTTAACTGACAAATCCATTTGTTCTCTAGGCTTCCTTAACTTGTTAATCTCACTCCAAAACTTTTTCTTATTTTCAACAAAATTTGTTGATAACATCTCACCCACTCTCTCATTTGCTCTCTTTTTACATTGCTTCACCACTCTCTTAACCTGTCTCTTTTTCTCCATATACTCTTCCCTCCTTGCATCACTTCTACTTTGTAAAAACTTCTCATATGCTAACTTTTTCTCCCTTACTACTCTCTTTACATCATCATTCCACCAATTGCTCCTCTTCCCTCCCACACCCACTTTCCTGTAACCATAAACTTCTGCCGAACACTCTAACACTACATTTTTAAACCTACCCTATACCTCTTCGACCCCATTGCCTATGATCTCATTAGCCCATCTATCCTCCAATAGCTGTTTATATCTTACCCTAACTGCCTCCTCTTTTAGTTTATAAACCTTCACCTCTCTCTTCCCTGATGCTTCTATTCTCCTTGCATCCCATCTACCTTTTACTCTCAGTGTAGCTACAACTAGAAAGTGATCTGATATATCTGTGGCCCCTCTATAAACATGTACATCCTGAAGTCTACTCAACAGTCTTTTATCTACCAATACATAATCCAACAAATTACTGTCATTTCGCCCTACATCATATCTTGTATACTTATTTATCCTCTTTTTCTTAAAATATGTATTACCTATAACTAAACTCCTTTCTATACAAAGTTCAAAGGGCTCCCATTTTCATTTACACCTGGCACCCCAAACTTACCTACCACACCCTCTCTAAAAGTTTCTCCTACTTTAGCATTCAGGTCGCCTACCACAATTACTCTCTCACTTGGTTCAAAGGCTCCTATACATTCACTTAACATCTCCCAAAATCTCTCTCTCTCTCTCCTCTACATTCCTCTCTTCTCCAGGTGCATACACGCTTATTATGACCCACTTTTCGCATCCAACCTTTACTTTAATCCACATAATTCTTGAATTTACACATTCATATTCTCTTTTCTCCTTCCATAACTGATCCTTCAACATTACTGCTTCTTAATGTACACCAAAATTGAAAGAAATTGGACCATAAATAATGGAGTTCACTTCTCAGCCATTATCCACCCATTAGCAGTGTGTTTTTGTATGGTTTTTATATTTGTATTCTTGTTTTTTTGGTCTCATTTGATAGAATGGAAGATATATTAGAAATAGATATAATTTGTATGCTATCACAATGAAAAGTACCTTGAAATTGAGCTCAAAGTAGCAGAAATGTTTGATTTTTGCTAATGTGTGTCCAACTGGCCAGTCTAATATGCAGTCACGAATGGGTTGACATTATTTATACAATTATTACAATAATGCAGTAGTCTGCATAACAGTAAATCATCTAATTTTTTTGTGAATAACAATTCCAAATGGTAAAGCAAGAGTTATTATTATAAGAATACGTACAGGTACCATCCGACTTACGACCGAGTTCGGTTCTGAGAGACCAGTTGTAAGTCGAAATGGACGTAAGTCGAACCTTACTACTGAATATCAACATCACACTTTTGTAATGACTATTTTATTGTTTTATTTTGGTATTTCATTTTTTACTTTACTTTTTATGCTGTTAGTACTGTATTTTATACTGTAAGGTTTTGGATAAACACTGTGTACAACACAAACAGTTGTTTATTTCCCAGAAATTTGGCATAGAAAACACGATCGTAAGTCGAATGGTCGTACGTCGAGCAGGTCGTAAGTCGGATGGTAGGTGTACGTACTAATTAATAATACGTAACAATAATAATACAGTGGACCCCCGCCTTATGTGAACGCATTGCATTACATTAAATCCACCATACAAAGCATATGAAAGCAAAAAATTTGCTTTGCCTCACGATAAAAAACTCGCCTTACGTGATTCGTCCGGGACGCGTCCCACGTGTGGCCTCAGCGCCAGTGTTTACAAGCCAGCCAGTGCGATCGCATCTACGCATACATGTGGTACATTTCACATTATTCCAGTGTTTTTAGTGCTTGTAACTGCAAAATAAATCACCATGGACCCCAAGAAAGCTTCTAGTGCCATCCCTGTGGTAAAAAGGGTGAGAATTAGTATGGAATTGAAAAAAAGAGATTATGGAAATGTGCAGAGTGGGTTGAACTGCAGGTCTTTACGGATGAAAATCACTCTGACACAGCTACTGCAAGTTGTGTTGGCAACCTGTACAATGACAATGTTATGGCCCATTTTAGGAAAGTCTTAAAGGAACGGGAGGTACAGAGCTCTATGGACAGATTTGTTGTGCGACAGAGGTCCAGTGACTCAAACTGGTCCTAGTGGCATTAAAAGAAGAAGGGAAGTAACCCCGGAAAAGGACTTGCTACCTCAGGTCCTAATGGAAGGGGATTCCCCTTCTAAACAATAACTTCCACACTCTCCCCTCCTCCCATCCCATCAATCATCACCAGATCTTCAATAAAGGTAAGTGTCATGTATTCTATTCTTAGTATTACCTGGAGTTTACCTGGAAAAAGTTCCAGGGGTCAACGCCCCCGCGGCCCGGTCTGTGACCAGGCCTCCTGGTGGATCAGAGCCTGATCAACCAGGCTGTTACTGCTGGCTGCATGCAAACCAATGTACGAGCCACAGCCCGGCTGATCAGGAACCGACTTTAGGTGCTTGTCCAGTGCCAGCTTGAAGACTGCCAGGGGTCTGTTGGTAGAGTAGTAATTGTGCATGTCTTCTTCAGTTTGTGTGTATTAAAATTAATATTTCATGTGGTAAAAAATTTTTTTTTTCATACTTTGGGGTGTCAGGAACGGATTAATTTGATTTCCATTATTTCTTATGGGGAAAATTAATTCGGCTAAAGATAATTTCGGCTTACGATGAGCTCTCAGGAACGGATTAATATTGTAAGGCGGGAGTCCACTGTAATAATGATACATATAATAATAATATACTAATACGTATAATATAATAATAATATATGTATAATATAATATATATAATGTAATATGCATAATATAATAATATATGCAATACTACTATAATAATTATAATAATAATATGTATGTACTACGTATAATTTAGCATATGCCGATGTGCCCAGCATCTCTTCTCCATCTCCAAGGTAAATGCTCTATTACTACATAATTTTTTTTTTTTTTTTTAACAAGTTGGCCGTCTCCCACCGAGGCAGGGTGACCCAAAAAAAAGAAAGAAAATCCCCAAAAAGAAAATGCTTTCATCATCATTCAACACTTTCACCACACTCACACATAATCACTGTTTTTGCAGAGGTGCTCAGAATACAACAGTTTAGAAGCATATACGTATAAAGATACACAACATATCCCTCCAAACTGCCAATATCCCAAACCCCTCCTTTAAAGTGCAGGCATTGTACTTCCCATTTCCAGGACTCAAGTCCGACTATATGAAAATAACCGGTTTCCCTGAATCCCTTCACTAAATATTACCCTGCTCACACTCCAACAGATCGTCAGGTCCCAAGTACCATTCGTCTCCATTCACTCCTATCTAGCACGCTCACGCACGCTTGCTGAAAGTCCAAGCCCCTTGCCCACAAAACCTCTTTTACCCCCTCTCTCCAACCCTTTCGAGGATGACCCCTACCTCGCCTTCCTTCCCCTATAGATTTATATGCTTTCCATGTCATTCTACTTTGATCCATTCTCTCTAAATGACCAAACCACCTCAACAACCCCTCTTCTGCCCTCTGACTAATACCTTTATTAACTCCACACCTTTTCCTAATTTCCACACTCCGAATTTTCTGCATAATATTTACACCACACATTGCCCTTAGACAGGACATCTCCACTGCCTCCAACCGTCTCCTCGCTGCTGCATTTACCACCCAAGCTTCACACCCATATAAGAGTGTTGGTACTACTATACTTTCATACATTCCCTTCTTTGCCTCCATAGATAACGTTTTTTGACTCCACATATACCTCAATGCACCACTCACCTTTTTTCCCTCATCAATTCTATGATTAACCTCATCCTTCATAAATCCATCCGCCGACACGTCAACTCCCAAGTATCTGAAAACATTTACTTCTTCCATACTCCTCCTCCCCAATTTGATATCCAATTTTTCTTTATCTAAATCATTTGATACCCTCATCACCTTACTCTTTTCTATGTTCACTTTCAACTTTCTACCTTTACACACATTCCCAAACTCATCCACTAACCTTTGCAATTTTTCTTTAGAATCTCCCATAAGCACAGTATTATCAGCAAAAAGTAACTGTGTTAATTCCCATTTTGAATTTGATTCCCCATAATTTAATCCCAACCCTCTCCCAAACACCCTAGCATTTACTTCTTTTACAACCCCATCTATAAATATATTAAACAACCATGGTGACATTACACATCCCTGTCTAAGACCTACTTTTACCGGGAAGTAGTCTCCCTCTCTTCTACACACCCTAACCTGAGCCTCGCTATCCTCATAAAAATTCTTTACAGCATTTAGTAACTTACCACCTATTCCATATACTTGCAACATCTGCCACATTGCTCCCCTATCCACTCTATCATATGCCTTTTCTAAATCCATAAATGCAATAAAAACTCCCCTACCTTTATCTAAATACTGTTCACATATATGCTTCAATGTAAACACTTGATCTACACATCCCCTACCCACTCTGAAACCTCCTTGCTCATCTGCAATCCTACATTCTGTCTTACCTCTAATTCTTTCAGTTATAACCCTACCATACACTTTTCCTGGTATACTCAATAAACTTATTCCTCTATAATTTTTACAATCTCTTTTGTCCCCTTTCCCTTTATATAAAGGGACTATACATGCTCTCCGCCAATCCCTAGGTACCTTCCCCTCTTTTATACATTTATTAAACAAAAGTACCAACCACTCCAACACTATATCGTCCCCTGCTTTTAACATTTCTGTCATGATCCCATCAGTTCCAGCTGCTTTACCCCCTTTCATTCTACGTAATGCCTCACGTACCTCCCCCACACTTACATTCTGCTCTTCTTCACTCCTAAAAGATGGTATACCTCCCTGACCAGTGCATGAAATTACCACCTCCCTTTCTTCCTCAACATTTAAAAGTTCCTCAAAATATTCTCGCCATCTACCTAATACCTCCCTCTCCCCATCTACTAACTCCCCTACTCTGTTTTTAACTGACAAATCCATACTTTCCCTAGGCTTTCTTAACTTGTTTAACTCCAAAATTTTTTCTTATTTTCATTAAAATTTCTTGACAGTGCCTCTCCCACTCTATCATCTGCTCTCCTTTTGCACTCTCTCACCACTCTCTTCACCTTTCTTTTACTGTCCATATACTCTGCTTTTCTTATAACACTTCTGCTTTGTAAAAACCTCTCATAAGCTAACTTTTTCTCTTTTATCACACCCTTTACTTCATCATTCCACCAATCACTCCTCTTTCCACCTGTCCCTACCCTCCTATAACCACAAACTTCTGCCCCACATTCTAATACTGCATTTTTAAAACTATTCCAACCCTCTTCAACCCCCCAACTACTCATCTTTGCACTAGCCCACCTTTCTGCCAACAGTCGCTTATATCTCCCCCCAACTTCCTCCTCCCTTAGTTTATACACTTTCACCTCCCTCTTACTTGTTGTTGCCACCTTCCTCTTTTCCCATCTACCTCTTACTCTAACTGTAGCTACAACTAAATAATGATCCGATATATCAGTTGCCCTCTATAAACATGTACATCCTGGAGCCTACCCATCAACCTTTTATCCACAAACTACTTTCATTACGTGCTACATCATACCTTGTATATTTATTTATTCTCTTTTTCATAAAATATGTATTACTTATTACCAAATCTCTTTCTACACATAGCTCAATTAAAGGCTCCCCATTTACATTTACCCCTGGCACCCCAAATTTACCTACTACTCCCTCCATAACATTTTTACCCACTTTAGCATTGAAATCCCCAACCACCATTACTCTCACACTTGATTCAAAACTCCCCACGCATTCACTCAACATTTCCCAAAATCTCTCTCTCTCCTCTACACTTCTTTCTTCTCCAGGTGCATACACGCTTACTATAACCCACTTTTCACATCCAATTTTTATTTTACTCCACATAATCCTTGAATTAATACATTTATAGTCCCTCTTTTCCTGCCATGGCTTATCCTTCAACATTATTGCTACTCCTTCTTTAGCTCTAACTCTATTTGAAACCCCTGACCTAATCCCATTTATTCCTCTCCATTGAAACTCTCCCACCCCCTTCAGCTTCGTTTCACTTAAAGCCAGGACATCCAGCTTCTTCTCATTCATAACATCCACAATCATCTCTTTCTTATCATTTATTATTATTATTATTTATTATTATTATTATTATTATTATTATTATTATTATTTTCCTAATGAAACTATATACACAGTGATCTAACTATACAGTAGACCCCCGCATACCGCTAAAAAACCCGCTCAACGCTGTTCGTCCGAGACGCGTCTAATGTGCGCCCTTAGCCAGCATCACATGTTCCGCCGGTGGCATTGTTTACCAGCCAGCCTTCGCAGTAACATCCAAGCATACAATCGGAACATTTCGTATTATTACGGTGTTTCTGGTGATTTTATCTGCAAAATAAGTGACCATGGGCCCCAAGAAAGCTTCTAGTGCCAACCCTACAGCAGTAAGGGTGAGAATTACTATAGAGATGAAGAAAGAGATCACTGATAAGTATGAAAGTGGAGTGCGTGTCTCCGAGCTGGCCAGGTTGTATAGTAAACCCCAATCAACCATCGCTACTATTGTGGGCAACAAAAAGGCAATCAAGGAAGCTGTTCTTGCCAAAGGTTTAACTGTGTTTTCGAAACAGAGATCGCAAGTGATGGAAGATGTTGAGAGACTCTTATTGGTGTGGATAAATGAGAAACAGATAGCAGGAGATAGCATCTCTCAAGCGATCATAAGTGAAAAGGCTAGGAAGTTGCATGAGGATTTAATTAAAAAAAATGCCTGCAACTAGTGATGATGTGAGTGAATTTAAGGCCAGCAAAGGTTGGTTTGAGAGATTTAAGAGGCGTAGTGGCATACATAGTGTGATAAGGCATGGTGAGGCTGCCAGTTCGGACCACAAAGCAGCTGAAAAATATGTGCAGGAATTCAAGGAGTACATAGAAACTGAAGGACTGAAACCTGAACAAGTGTTTAATTGTGATGAAACAGGCCTGTTTTGGAAGAAAATGCCAAGCAGGACCTACATTACTCAGGAGGAAAAGGCACTCCCAGGACATAAGCCTATGAAAGACAGGCTTACTCTGTTGATGTGTTCCAATGCTACTGGTGATTGCAAAGTGAAGCCTTTATTAGTGTATCACTCTGAAACTCCCAGACCGTTCAGGCAAAAGAATATCCTCAAGGAAAATTTGTGTGTGCTGTGGAGGGCAAACAGTAAGGCATGGGTCACTAGGGACTTTTTCTATGACTGGTTGCACCATGCATTTGCCCCCAATGTGAAAGATTATCTAACTGAAAAGAAATTAGAACTTAAGTGCCTCCTGGTGTTAGACAATGCCCCTGGTCATCCTACAGACGTGGCAGAGCGACTTTATGGGGACATGAAATTCATTAAGGTGAAGTTTTTGCCTCCTAATACCACTCCTCTCCTGCAGCCCATGGACCAGCAGGTTATTGCAAACTTCAAAAAACTGTACACAAAAGCTCTGTTTGAAAGGTGCTTTGTAGTGACCTCAGAAACTCAACTGACTCTAAGAGAGTTTTGGAGAGATCACTTTAATATCCTCAATTGTGTAAACCTTATAGGTAAGGCTTGGGAGGGAGTGACTAAGAGGACCTTGAACTCTGCTTGGAAGAAACTGTGACCAGAATGTGTAGACCAAAGGGATTTTGAAGGGTTTCAGGCTAACCCTGAGAATCCTATGCCAGTTGAGGAATCCATTATGGCATTGGGAAAGTCCTTGGGGTTGGAGGTTAGTGGGGATGATGTGGAAGAGTTGGTGGAGGAGGACAATGAAGAACTAACCACTGATGAGCTGATAGATCAACTTCAACAGCAAGAGGCCAGACCTGAGGAAACTGGTTCGAAGGAGGGGAGAGAGAAATTGAATAAATTGCCTACTACAAAGATTAAGGAAATCTGTGCAAAGTGGCTTGAAGTGCAAACCTTCATGGATGAAAATCACCCTCACACAGCTATTGCAAGCCGTGCTGGTGACTATTACACTGACAATGTTGTGAAACACTTTAGGGAAGTCATAAAGGAACGAGAGGTACAGGCCACTATGGACAGATATGTTGTGCGACAGAACTCCAGTGCCTCTGAAGCTGGTCCTAGTGGCATTAAAAGAAGAAGGGAAGTAACCACAGAAAAGGACTTGACACCTCAAGTCTTAATGGAATGGGATTCCCCTTCTAAACACTAACACTCTCTCCTCCTCCCATCCCATCAATCATCACCAGATCTTCAATAAAAGTAAGTGTCATGTAATTGTGCATGCCTTTTTCAGTTTGTGTGTATTAAAATTAATATTTCATGTTGTAAAAATTTTTTTTTTTCATACTTTGGGGTGTCTTGCACAGACTAATTTGATTTCCATTATTTCTTATGGGGAAAATTCATTCGCATAACAATGAGCTCTCTTGCACGGATTAATATCGCTATGCGGGGGTCCACTGTATACAAATGTCTTAACTTTCATCGTGATCTAATGGAGTTTGCCTTACAAACACTCCATTTTCTGTTATAATAAAGCATGGGAAGGTATGTAGGAATTGCCACCGTGGTGGCCCTATACACCCCAACAAAAGCAACAAAGGCCATTGTGCCGCCTCCACTAACACTACTCGCATACTTAAAATTTCATTCATTCTAATGTATATATCATGTTTCTGTATTATTAATATTGTTTATTATGTCATATTAGACGAATTGTGATAGATAAATAAGCCATAGAGTTGACATTAGGGAAATTATTGAAGTATTTTGTCGTTATTGGAATTCCACGGGAACGGATTATTTTCTTTTCAGTTAGTTTAAATGAGGAAAATTGACTCTGCAAACGAGCAAATCCAGATGTGAGCAAGGTCACAGAATGGATTAAACCCGTAGGTAGAGGTTCTACTGTACACTGATCTCGGTGCCTTTACTGTTTCTCAAAACCCTTCTGGAACTCTTCTTTCCTAATGGTGTCTAGCACAGCGATTATGCTTGAATCTCCTCCACGTGGTTAAAATGCTTCCCCCTGAGTGCCGTTTTTATTTTTGGTGAGAGAAAAAGGTCACAGAGGACTAGATCTGGGAAGTAGAGAAGGTGGGGGATGATGATCTTGCTTTTCGCCAGAAAACTCTAGACGTATGCCACGTAAACAGGGGCATTATGGTGAATGTATCAATCATTGGACAGGCACAAAACTGGACGTTTCCTTCTCATGTCTTCCCATAAATGTCTTAGGACCTTGATGTATAAATTTTGATTAACTGTCTGCCTAGCTGGAACAGTTCAATTCCTAACAAATGATTCCCACTTTGCTCTTGACTTGGCATGTCTTTTTATGACCTGGGTGGATTGGGGCTTTACCATTGTGAAGACTGTTACATGGTCTCTAAGTTGTAGCTGTAGATCCAAGTTTCAATGTCGGTAATGATCTTAGAATGAGTCATCCTTGATTTATTTTATAAGGTTCTGGAAAACCCAAGCTATAATTTTTCTTGTCTTGAGTCATCAAGCAGGTCACAAATTTTGCAGCTACTCGCCACTGTTCAAATTTTCAGTCAAAATGCTTTGACACAAACCATAAGAAATTCCCAGTTCTGACGACAGTTCTTGTGAATATCCCTCCTCACTTTTTCAATGTTGGCACTTGTTTTTGATGTTGATGGATGACCAGAGCATTCATTATCCTCATCTGACATTATCCTGCTTTGAATTGATAGAACCATCCATTGTTTCATCACCAATGCTTACTGAAGCATTTTGAGGAGTTTCATTAACTGTTTATTGATCTAGAAACAGATTTTCAAACATGCATCGTTCTTTCAAAAATTCCATTTTGTTACACACAAAATTGCAACAATGCTACTTCATCAAGGAGTGCAATGTGCAGCATGATCTAAGCTGCCACCATTTTTCACCCAAGAAGCAAATTAAAATTTGAGTCTGGGAACTTTTTAATAGCACCTCAAGTTGAAATTCCAAAAAGAACAAAAAAGGCACAACATTGTGACTGGAACAATCCACAGATAATCCTCACATAGGAGAGAGGAGCTTACAGTGTTGTTTCAGTCCGATTTGGACTATTTACTCCCAAACTTTTTAGAAAAGGCTATTTTGCCATTGCTTTCTTAATACACCTTCATACATATGTCCACAGTGCCTTCACTGATAACTAGTAGTCAGTTGTTGCAGTCTCTCTTTGATCTAGAAAGCTTGCAACACTACTTGTCATTACAATATCTTGTTCTAAGCCCATATCTTAAGCCTATGAGGCAATCTTTCACTTTTCCTTTAAAGGTAACAGAGAAGTAATTCATAGTTTGAATAAATAACAGCTTTTCCTTGATTTTGTTAGTTAAAAGTGTACCACAAGGCTGTGTTCTAAGCACTACTACTTTGTTCTTGCTTGCTGTTAATGAACAGAGTGGGACTCAAACCCATGGCAAGCCAGTGCATTATCCATTGTAGCATGCCAACCTAATAAGATTTATCTAGTGAGGTGTACAGTGGACCCTCGGCTAACGAATGCATCGCATAATGTTAAATCCACCCAACGAAGCATTTGAGCATAAAAATTTTGGCCTGGCTAATGATAAAAACCTCGTCCAATGTGATTCGTCCCAAACCTGTCTGTCCAGCCTGAGCGCCTCAGCTGCCCTGCCGTCATTGTTTACAAGCCAGGGTGGCCGGTTTCATGCATACATTCAATACATTTTATATTATTCCATTGTTAATAGTGCTTGTAACTGCAAAATAAGCCACCATGGGCCCAAAGAAAGCTTCTAGTGCCAACTCTGTGGTAAAAAGGGTGAGAAATACTATCGAAATGCTATTCTACCACGGTCAGCTGCTGCTGCACCACCGTCATGTGCTGCTGCACTACCGTGAGCCGTACTACAGGTCCGCCATCACAAATCCGGCAATCAGTTATTCGGTTCCTTCAGTTATTCGGCACTAATTTTGGCTAGCATAATTTCAAATTTCCAGGGTCGCCACACCAACCTGCTGGTACTGTTTGGTGGCGCTACTTATTTATTTATTTATTTATTTAGAAATTTTAGCATACATACAGAGGTACAAAAAAAATACAGGTAAGAGCAGCATGCCAAAGCCACTTGTATGCATAGCATTACGGGCTGGCTTAAAATTAACTTAAGATTAACTAAGCAATGATGAAATCAGTGATAAGACATTATTGTAAACATATATCTATAAAGCACAAATGAGTATTACAAAGACAGGTCATATGGTTGCATGCATTGCTGTTCATTCAGTAGAATGGAGTATTCTGTTAGGTAGTGTATTTAAAAAAATAACAAAGTTAGATTGGGTCCTAGGTTTAACATTAATGTGATATAATTGTGAGTAACATTTTGGATATACAATTTATGAGGTTCAATTATTCAGTATTTATTTGGTTTTGAGTGAGTAAGTGAACTTTGAGAAGAGACTTGAATTTATAAACAGGTAGTGTTTCTTTTATATTTACAGGTAATGAATTCCAGATTTTAGGGCCTTTTATGTGCATTGAGGAACATCAAAGAGTGATCTGTGCCTTGTGTTATGGTCATGTGTTCTGTTGAGGTTGGCAAGGAGATGTTTGAGGGGAGGGCTAATATCAGAGTTAAGTGTTCTATGTATGTAATAGGTGCAATAATATGTATGGATGTTTTGTATGGTGAGTAGGTTGCTGCATAGGTTGCTGCATAAGTCATTCCAATTTCTTTTTCTCCATTTATTGTTTTACCCTGCTTACTTTTAGCCCTAGCCATGGTTCCAATGAATAAAAGAAATGCTTCTCATTATGTTAAGCACCTACACAGTACATTATCCATTAAAGATAAGGTGGCTTTGAAGCCACTGTTGGTTGCCATGAACTCAGTCTCATGAAGCAGGAGAATATGCTTTATTATTATGCTAATATCAACACTACAGCTTATTTGCCTATCACAATTGATCTAATATGACATAATAACCAATATAAATAACATAAAACTTGTTAAATACTCCAGAATAAATAATATTTGGCATAACACCGAGCAATTCGACAGAGGTATGAAGAGGATATGGTATACAAATACCATTCTCCTATCCCTGTCTTGGTGGCTTATATTAGAGAAAACGGAGTGTAGCACAGGGCTAACTGTGATATACACTCGTACTGCACCATAAACCTGAAACAGAAGTTATTTTCTCTATATAGATTATCACACATAGCAGCATATATGTAGAGAACCTAGGATAACCCAAAAAAGTCAACATGGCTTATTTTTAGTACCTGGCTTGGGTTAGCCATATATGATTTTTGGTAAATATTCGATTCCCAGCCAGGGTAGAAATATTAGGCATGTTTCTTTACACCTGTTGTCTATGTTTACCCATCAGTAAATGGGTACCTGGGTGTTAGCCGACTAGTGTGGGTGTTATCCTGGGACACTGACTTAATTTTCTTGAAATACTCAGCTTAACGAGCGGCTTTCTATACACTAGTATGTCATTGATGTCAGCTAGGCCTGTATACCTTGTACATGTACGGGTAGTAAATGAAGATATTATTATTATATTATTATTATTTTCTCAGTTGTTTGTTGGGTTATCTTAATCAAACTTGGGCAACGTATGACGGAAAGATACTTCTTAACGTAGACCAAAAATGAAAGGAATCAGACCATAAATAGCGGAGTTCGCTTCTCAGCCATTAGCGGCCGCGTAGCGGTATGATTTTGTATGACTCAAGAAATCGTAATGACACGATTGCAAATAAACCATACCCCCGGCCGGGATTGAACCCGCGGTCATAGAGTCTCAAAACTCCAGCCCGTCGCGTTAGCCACTAGACCAGCTAGCCACAATAAGATTCATCCAACTAGGTATATTTCTACACCATAGGAAAGTTAGCACAGGCACCTCTGTGACCACAAATGCAAGTTTTTACAGACGAATCTCCAGCTAGCGTGGCCGTGACGAACTCTAGCTCAAGTCCCTTCACTGCCGTCAACATGACTCAAGAAATCGTAATGACACGATTGCAAATAAACCATACCCCCGGCCGGGATTGAACCCGCGGTTAGCCCGTGGCTAACGCGACGGGCTGGAGTTTTGAGACTCTATGACCGCGGGTTCAATCCCGGCCGGGGGTATGGTTTATTTGCAATCGTGTCATTACGATTTCTTGAGTCATGTTGACGGCAGTGAAGGGACTTGAGCTAGAGTTCGTCACGGCCACGCTAGCTGGAGATTCGTCTGTAAAAACTTGCATTTGTGGTCACAGAGGTGCCTGTGCTAACCTTCCTATGGTGTAGAAATATACCTAGTTGGATGAATCTTATTGTGGCTAGCTGGTCTAGTGGCTAACGTGACGGGCTGGAGTTTTGAGACTCTATGACCGCGGGTTCAATCCCGGCCGGGGGTATGGTTTTTTGGGATGATTTTGTATGTTTTTATGGTTATACGTATTCTCATTTTTTCTGTCTCATTTGATAGAGTGAAAGATATATTACAGAAATAGATATGATTTTGATTGCTTTCATGATGAAAAGTACCTTGAAATTGCGATCACAGTAGCGAAAATGTTCTATTCTTTAACGAATCTCAAGAGTAAACAAATGACGTCACCGTCCAGTACCTGTCCACCTGCCAGTCCAATACGGAGTCAAGAATAACTTGACATTATTTATACATTATTGTAATATTACAATAATGCAGCAGTCTGCATAACAGTAAATCTCTCTTTTTTTTTTTTTTTTATTTTTTTTTTTTTTTTTTTTTTTTTTTGTGTGAATAAAAATTCCAAATGATAAGCAAGAGTAATATAAGAGGGGCCTGTAGCCGTGACTAATGAACAGAGAAAATGTTATTTTAGTGCTAGGAATGTCTGCATTGTTATATTCTGGACCCTATTTTGAAATTGGCATCTGTTGAAATTTGTGTGAAATCGGCCAAACTGCCAATTTCTGACTACTTTGTTGGGTAGTTGAAATAAGCGAATGGGCAGTTTCTTGTTACTCAGTTGACAGACTAGAAGTAAATAAGTGTATTAAGGTATACACAAATACAGTTACATAGATTATTATACATAGCAGCGTATGTATAGAGAACCTAGGATAACCCAGAAAAATCAGACAAAGTGACTTATTTCCAGTACCTGGCTTGGGCTTGCCATATGTGATTTTTGGTAAATATTTTTTTTTTTCTCGGTTGTTTGTTGGGCTATCTCATTGAAACTTGGCAGTGCATGATGGAAAGATGCTTCTTAACGTACAACAAAAATAAAAAAGACGGACGATAAATAAGGAAGTTCACTTCTCAGCCATTAGCCGCCTCTTTGCAGTATATTTTCGTATGGTTTTTATGGTTGTATTCTCATTTTTTTTGGACTCATTTAATAGAATGGAAGATATATTACAGAAATAGACATGATTTTGATTGTTTTCATGACGAAAAGTACCTTGAAATTGAGCTCAAAGTACAGTGGACCCTCGACCAACGATGGCATCGATTAACGATAAATCCGACTAGCGATACATTTTAACGCAAAAATTTTTCCTCGACTAGCGCTAAAAAACTCGACCAACACTATTCGTTCCGTCTGAGACGCGTCCACTTCTGGCCAGTGTTTACAAGCCAGCCAGCCACCGCGGTCCCTTCCAAACATACAATCGGAACATTTCATATTATCACAGCCTTTTTAGTGATTGCACCTGTAAAATAAGTCACCATGGGCCCCAAGAAAGCTTCTAGTGCCAACCCTACAGCAAAAAGGGTGAGAATTGCTATGGATATGAAGAAAGAGATCATTGCTAAGTATGAAAGTGGAGTGCGTGTCTCCGAGCTGGCCAGGTTGTACACAAAACCCCAATCAACCATCGGTACTATTGTGGGCAAGAAAACGGCAATCAAGGAAGCTGTTCTTGCCAAAGGTACAACTATGTTTTCGAAACTGAGATCGCAAGTACTCGAAGATGTTGAGAGACTGTTATTGGTGTGGATAAACGAAAAACAGATAGGAGATAGCATCTCTCAAGCGATCATATGTGAAAAGGCTAGGAAGTTGCATGACGATTTAATTAAAAAAATACCAGCAACTAGTGGTGATGTGAGTGAATTTAAGGCCAGCAAAGGTTGGTTTGAGAGATTTAAAGGGAAGGGAAGTAACCCTGGAAAAGGACTTGCCACCTCAAGTCCTAATGGAAGGGGATTCCCCTTCTAAACACTAAAACCATCAACAATCTCCCCTCCTCCCATCCCATCAATCATCACCAGATCTTCAATAAAGGTAAGTGTCATGTAACTGTGCATATCTTCTTCAGTTTGTGTGTATTAAAATTAATATTTCATGTGGTAAAAACAATTTTTTTTTCATACTTTGGGGTGTCCTACATGGATTAATTTGATTTCCATTATTTCTTATGGGGAAAATTAACTTGACTAACGATAATTTTGACTAACGATGAGCTCTCAGGAACGGATTAATAGCGTTAGTCGAGGGTCCACTGTACTAGAAATGTTCGATTTTTGCCGATGTTCAATGAACTCTGTGTAAGTCAAGTGTATTCTAACCTAACCACTCTGTAATCCGGCAAACTCAGTAATCCGGCACACTACAGGTCCCAATGATGCCGGATTTGTGATGGAGGACCTGTACTCGAAGATGTGGAGAGACTGTTGTTGGTGTGGCTTAACAAGTAACAATTGCCGAGAAGCAACCCCTGAGGGTTAGCCACCCAGGATAACCCAAGAAAGTCAATGAGTCATTGAGGACTGTCTAACTTATTTCCATTGGGGTCCTTAATCTTGTGCCCCAGGATGCGACCCACACCAGTCAACTAACACCCAGGTGAACAGGAAAAAATGCCTGGAATTAGTGCTCATATTGGTGAATTTAAGGCCAGCAAAGATTGGTTTGAGAAATTTAAGAATCGTAGTAGCATTCAGTGTGATAAGGCATGGCGAAGCTGAAAAATTCCAACCCCAACAAGTGTTCAGTTGTGATGAAACAGGCCTGTTCTGGAAGAAAATGCCAAACAGGACCTACATTACTCAGGAGGAAAAGGCACTCCCAGGATACAAGCCTTTGGACTTTGTCAATGGTCCAAGTCGGACCGAAACGTCATCGTAAGCTTCTCTCTTTTATGTGCGGGTTATTTGTGTATTGTTCCAGTCACGGTATTGTGCCTTTTTTGTTACTTATACAAGTCTATGAAATGCAGGCTGACTTTCTTGTTTTGTTGTAATGCTAGTGGGGATTGCAAAGTGAAGCCTTTACTCATGTATCACTCTGAAAATCCCAGAGTGTTCAAGAAAAACAAGTGTCTCATCACTCATCAATACTCTTCAATGAAGGCAAGTGTCATTTTAACATTTATTTATATAGTTATTGTGCATGTCTCATAGATTTCTTTGTAGGGAAATGTATACTTCATGAAAAAAAAAAAATTTTTTTTAATTCTTTTGGCTGTCTGGAATGGATTAATTGGATTTCAATTATTTCTTATGGGGAAAATTAATTCGGCTAACAATAATTTCGTCTAATGATGAGCTTTCAGGAACGGATTAATATCGTTAGCTGAGGGTCCACTGTATTTTCATGCACTAGGCAGGTTAGCATGGGCCCCTTCTTAGTTTGTAGAAATAAAACCTAATTGGTTCAATCTTATTAACCCTTTGACTGTCGTGGCCGTATATATACGTTTACGAGGTACCGTGTTTGACGTATATATACTCATAAATTCTAGCGGCTTCAAATCAGGCAGGAGAAAGCTGGTAGGCCCACATGTGAGAGAATGGGTCTGTGTAGTCAGTGTGCACCATATAAAAAAAATCCTGGAGCACGCAGTGCATAATGAGAAAAAAAAAACTCCGACCGTTTTTTTTAATTAAAATGCCGACTTTGTGGTCTATTTTCGTATAGTATTTGTGCTTGTATTCTCGTTTTCTTGGTCTCATTTGATAGAATGGATACTATATTATAGAAATAGATGTGATTTTGATTAATTTTACTATAAAAAGAACCTGGAAATGGAGCACAAAGTACGGGAAATGTTTGATTTTTGCCGATGTTCAAAAGTAAACAAATGATGTCATTGTCCAATAAATGTCCAAATAGCCATTCTAATATGCAGTCATGAATGGGTTGATGTAATTTTTACAATTATTACAGTATATGCAGTAGTCTGCATAACAGTAAATCTTCTATTTTTTGTTTGAATAAAATTTCAAAATAAAAAGCAAGAGTAATATCACAGGGGCCTGGAGACATGACTGATGAACAAAGAAAATGTTATTTTAGAGCCAGAAATGTCTGCATTGTTCATTCTGATCCTTATTTTGAAATTGTCATATTTTTTAATTTTCGTGAAATTGGCCAAATTGCAAATTTCTGACCATGTTATTGGGTAGTTGAAATCGGTAAATGGGCAGTTTCTTGTACTCAATCGATGGAAAAAATGGAGTTCTGGAGAAATAGCTATGAGTTTGGTTGACTGGAATAATGGAATTGGCCGAAAATAGGGCGCAAAGTGGGCGAAATCGCCGATTTGAAAATATCGCCGAGGTCGCTAACTTCGCAAGAGCATAATCCCGTCAGTTTTCCATCAAATTTCGTTTTTTTGGTGTCTTTACAATCGGGAAAAGATTCTCTATCATTTCATAAGAAAAAATATTTTTTTTTTTATTTGAAATTTTGCGACACCAGGAGACACCTCAGGATTTGGGGTTGCGACAGTGATGAGCTTTCTCTCTGGCTTTCCTTGTCATGGAGAAATATCATTCTTGACAGTCACATGACTGAAATATACCTTTGGCAATAGTCCTGGCCTATCTTTCAGAGTAGTAGTTTTCTAAGCTCACTTGAAGCCAACAAAAAGTTGACATAAATTCCTATTCTCCCTGAAAAACATCAACCCTGTTCAGGCTTTAAATAATATTAACCCTTTTAGGGTTTCGGCCATACTAGTATGGCTTACGCACCAGGGTTTTTGACGTACTAGTACGCCTAAATTCTAGCGCCCTCAAATCTAGTGAGAGAAAGCTGGTAGGCCTACATATGAAAGAATGGGTCTATGTGGTCAGTGTGCACAGTATAAAAAAAAATCCTGCAGCACACAGTGTGTAATGAGAAAAAAAAAAACTTTGACCGTGTTTTTGGATTAAAACAGCGACTTTGCACTGTATTTTCATAAGGTATTTATTGTTGTATTCTAGTTTTCCTGGTCTCATTCTATAGAATGGAAGACATATTGCAGAAATTGAGATGATTTTGACAGATTTTACAATGAATAGTATCTTGAAATTGAGCTTAAAGTTGCAGAAATGTTTGATTTTTACCAAAGTTCAAAAGTAAACAAATCGTGCTAAGCGTCCAATACACGTCAACTGGTGGGTCTAATATTCTTTCACAAGTGTGCCAATATTATTTATACCATTTTTTACACTAATGCAGTAGTCTGCATAACAGTAAATCTTCTATTTTTTGTGAGAATAAAAATTCAAAGTGGAAAGCAAAAGAATGTAAGACGGGCATGGGGATCTGACTAATGAACAGAGGAAATGTCATTTTAGTGTCAGGAATGTCTTTCTTGTTTATTCTGGACCCTATTTGGAAATTGGCATCTTTTGAAATTTGTGTGAAATTGGTAAAATTGCTAAATTCTGACCACTGGATTGGATAGTTGAAATCGGTAAATGGGTGGTTTCTTGCACTCATTCGATAGAAAAAAATGGAGTTCTAGCGAAATATTCATGATTTTTGTCGACTAGTACAGTGGAATTGGCCGAAAATAGGGCTCAAAGTCGGCAAAATCGCCAATGCGTAAACATCGTCGAGACCGCTAACTTCGCGAGAGCATAATTCCGTAAGTTTTCCATCATATTTCATACTTTTGGTGCCATTATGATCAGGAAAAGATTCTCTCTTTTCATAAGATTTTTTTTTTTTTTTTTTTTTTTTTTTTTTTTTTTTTTTTTTTTTTTTTTTTTTTTTTTTTTTAAATTTGGGCGACCCTGAGAACAAGTCTCTGAGAGGACCTGTCGACCCTGAAAGGGTTAATACTGCTTTTGTACACCTAATTCTTTCCTTTGGCATGTAAAAGTCCTGCTCATTCTTGTTTGCCATTAAAGTTTGCCTTTGTCCCTGGATTAAAGTTTTTTTCAAATTGCAGTCAAGTACCACTGAGTATGTATTAAATGATGGCAAATTTCCTCTGGTACTCACTATATTACTTTCATATCAAAGGAGACTAGATGTGTTGTGCAGATACAAATGGCTTCATAAGCTGACATCACAGTCCAATTACAAGGTGTTGATAACACCTCCAGTACTGTACTCTGTAGGCCTAACTCCATTTAGACTAGAATTGTCATCTACCCTCATTTGATCTTTCTGAAGCAGTCATTTGAGTGTGTTTAAAGGCTTGCCTTTAAACATTGCTGAATGCTTTTTTTCCAGTTTATAGTTGTTGTTTTCCTGGCAGTGTGACCAAACTTTGAAGATGTTATTCTAGTAATATCTATAGTTGGTTAGCTAGACAATTATTGACATCTTGCTAACTTATTGACAACGGAGAAAAAGTCACAATTCTGTGGCTGGAACAGTTTGCAGCTGATGCTTTGGAGAGGAAGCCCTCTTATAGGGAGATCCTTAGTGCTGGTGAGGGGTTCTTGATCCAAGGAACTCGACCTGTCCTTTTCCTTGGATTGAGTCTGCCTCCCATTTCTTAAATGCTGTATGATCTCTATGGGTTTGATGCTACCCTCAGTAAAATAATAAAAATAATAATACAACAGTGATAGTCAGAATCTTAGACCATGTTTTGATTCATCCTGAACCACTGTCAAGTTAGAGAATCAGTTTCTGGAAAATTGTGCGTGGATGATTTACCCTTCATCATGGCTTTAGTTCCTATCTAAACACCAATAAACATTCCTGAAAGCTGCAGAATGTCTTACTTAGCCACCACAATCACTTCAGCTACCTATGATGATATTCTTAGCCTTGCTAGACCAATACCTGCTTAACTCGAAGAACCCTGCATGGAGAATTACATATTCTAAATCTACATCTTTGGTTCCACAAACATGAACAAATTGTTTATACTTCAGCATACCATAATAGACATAAAATTAAAATGAGGGGATGAGGGTGGCACTTTTCATCACAGCACAGGTAATCATTAGCTGGTTCAGGCTGTAATCATTTGCCATATAAAATATTAAGATATGTGATAGTGGCACCACCATGTTTGATCCTAACAGTTAGGTGCAATACAGAAGAGTAGGTACACTGTGATATGAATACCAAGATGGTAGCAGGAAGAAATCCACACCTTGTGTGCCCCTGCTGGTAATAATCACTTTTGTTTTCCACAGTGTGGTTCTTTAAGGAAGTGAAGGGCTCTTAATCTTAAGAATTGTAGTTACACATCCCTGTTTCTTGGCTCAAACATAATTACCTCCCATTCTTCTGGCCCCTATGGGTTTAGTTCTTTCCTATGGATATAATTTTTCCACCTGTGATTCAGATTCTCTTCCATCACAATGTGCTGTCACTCAGTTCACAAGTGTGGCTAATGACTGTACTCAGTGTACTCACAACAACTGTACACTGTAATCACAGTGTACAGTTGCTAAAATTTGTTTACTGATATCAAGAGTGTATTAATGTTACTTTTTAAATCTATAATTATTCTATTTATAATAAATCTGGATGCTTTGTAAGGTTGTCCTGCTTATTAATGATATAGTACAGCATAGTGTATGAGCTTAGAGCAGTGCTTCTGGGAGGGGCAAGGTCATTGAAAACAAGTTTCTCTGTATACACTAAGAATCAAGATTTAAGTTTTAAGTTTGGTTTTTCTTAGGTACTGCACATAATGCTTTGGGACTTAGGTAATTTTGTAATGCTGAATGTGTGCCTTTGGTACTAGACTATATTTTCTTCTGTTCATATAAACCAAGATATGTTGTAATACAGCCTGTCTTCATAACATAAATGTGCAGTAATAAAGGGACTGACCACCACCCATCAAGGTTGAGTGGACTGATTGCCTCATAATAAAGTATGTATATATTTGTCAACCACTCAAACACTTTATTGTGGTAGTTCGCATGTATCAGTATTCTACTGGTATTTTTCATCAATTTCTTAAAACGAGGGGGTTAGTGATGATTGGATGGTACCACATGTGGAAAAAGCTTGTAAAAGACAAAACTTTAGAATTATTCAACTAGGTTTCAGATAGGCTTTGTCAATCCAAAGCTTTAAAAAAGCATTTTCTTCAGGGTTCTCTCTAATATTAATTTGGAAATTACATGATTTGCATTAATAGAAGACAGGTGCTGAGCAAGCTTTTATTGTAATGTTTTGCTTTATGCAGAGCCATGTTCAGCTTTACAATGAGTGAGGTGTAACCACAATAAAAGCTTGCTCTGCACCTGTATTTTTTATTAGTGTTGGCAGTATGCCTTTGTAGCCATACTATAACATGGAAGGTAAATTATTAAACTGGATGAGAAATTGTATGTGTGAAAAGATTTACAAACGGTTAAAAAATAAAAGGATTGGCAGGGCCTCCAAGAGAAATTTTGCCAGGTAGAACAAGACCTCTTTGGGGCCTCTGGGTGTAGGCTGAGGCTCCCAGTCTAAGTGAATTTTACATAATTATTTTTGTAAATAAACTAAAAATAGTTGAAATTACCAAAAAAATCAAATGAAAAATCAAAATATAATGTCTGTGGCTATGGAGTCCCTTCAGAGATTCACAGCTTGGCCCTGGACCAGTGTACTGGCTGAACACCCTCTCTCATAGGCTCTGAGGATCAGCACCTGCTAGTAGTAAGTGGTTATTGGTTCCCACTGCTTTTTATAGATCAGCTGCCACCCTATTTCTACCAGGAATTTACTATAGGCAGTAAAAATTGGCTCTTACCTGACTAGTGCAGGTGGTTACTGTGCACTTTGAGTTAATGTGCAACCACCCAAGCCAACCACAACATGGCTTTCTAGAGAATGTCTTTAAATGCCACACTAAACTGGTTTATAATGACATTGATAAGACTTAATGACAACAAATTTGGATGTAGTAAATCCACTGAGCACATTTTGAAGGAAATACTATGGTTGTTTCTTTTAATTTTGAGTCTTGGGCCATATCAAAAGAAAGTGTTAAGGTCAGGTTAGAGAATAGTAATAAGAGTTTAATTGTTTGAGTTACATACGTAGTAATGTATTTTTGAAAGAGTGCCCCCCCTCCCCAACACCCTTCCCTGGTTTGCTTTTAATAGGTCTGATTAAATTACTGGGATGCCATAAACCATGACCAATCATTCCTCGTTATATTTTATTATCCTGGGAAATAGAGAAAATTTTCTATTTTTTATGTGATTATGAAATCAAAATGGAGAGAGGCCTAGGGACATGATTAATGAATAGAGAAAATGTCGATTATCAAATGATATACAATACCAACAGGTTGGTAGATAAGACACATAGGCAACATTTAGGCAACTTTATTCCAACCTGTTGGTATCGTATACCATTTGATAATCACTGTCAAACACTGCAACACAATGGCATCTTGGTACAGAAGAGAAAACACCTTGGACAATTATTTCAAGTGAGAATTATTTGATCTGAGAGGGACATGACCTCCCAGTGGCTACATTCTCACTACTACTACTCTGCACCTCTCCTTCCGACAGTATTTAAGTCTCAACACTGTCGCTTGATCTTCAGTTAGTTCCAGACTTTGGAACAGAACTTCTCCAGGCTGAGGGACTGACAACCTCAAATCTACGACTTCAAGGGTGATGGACTGATTACATCGTCTTCACATCTCTACTGCTCCTACCTACTTTCTGTACTCGACTGAAGAAGCCTACTGTGTAGGTGAAACATTTCGGAATAAAGTTGCCTATGTGTCTTATCTACCAGAGAAAATGTTGTTTTAGTGCGAGTAGTATCTGCATTTTTTATTTTTGCACTATTTTTAA
This sequence comes from Cherax quadricarinatus, assembly GCF_038502225.1. Lineage (NCBI taxonomy): Eukaryota > Metazoa > Arthropoda > Malacostraca > Decapoda > Parastacidae > Cherax > Cherax quadricarinatus. Next base: position 21,613,944 of record NC_091330.1, on the reverse strand, counting down.
ATTGATATTTTTTAAATTTTTATAAAATTGGCAAACTTACCAACTTTGTGCACTTTATAGTGTATTTAAAATAGTTGAAGGGGCAGTTTCTTTTGTTCAATGAAACGGAAAGCATACTAGTGAAATACTGTACGTGGCTAAGAATTTGGTCGAATGGAGTAATGTGCGCAATATTAATTTTGGGGGTTTGGACAGTGAAAGGGTTAAGGATGGTATTTAGTGTAGAGGCTTTGAATTTTTCATTGGAAAATTTTAATACTAATTAAGCCTTTGACTGTTTTGGTCATGTATACGTCTTACGAGCCAATGTGTTTGACGTATATACGTATATGTACTAAAAACTTCTAGTGGCTTCAAATCAAGCAGGAGAAAGCTGGTAGGCCCACATGTGAGAGAATGGGTCTGTGTGGTCATTGTGTGCAGTATAAAAAAAATCCTGTAGCACTTGGTGCATAATGAGAAAAAAGAAAAACTGACCGTTTTGGGATTAAAACGCCAACTTTGAGGTGTGTTTTCATATAGTATTTATGGTTGTATTCTTATTTTCTTGGTCTCATTTGATAGAATGGAAAACATATAGAAATAGAAGTGATTTTGATTGGTTTTTCTATGAAAAGGATCTTGAAATGGAACTCAAAGTGGCAGAAATGTTCGATTTTTGCAGATGTTCAAGAGTAAACAAATAACGTCATTGTCCAATAAATATCCAGCTAGCCATTCTAATACGCAGTCACAAATGGGTTGACATTATTTATACAATTATTACAGTATTGCAGTAGTCTAGTCCATGAACCCACTACCCCCGGGCCCCTTCTTGATACCGCACCCCATTCTGACCCTGCCTTGTGTTTAGACCACTCTTCGGACACTCCTGATGCCCCTGTACCTCTTGCTGGTGCTGTTTCCTCACCCGCTTCAGGTACCGGGGCTTCGACTGACTCCTTCGATTTGTCTGAACTCCGCTCTCCTTTGACTATGCTTCCGGCTTCTCCCTCTACGGTACGGCAGTTTTCGAATCGCCCGCCCATTTCACGCCGGACCAACTCCGGTCCTACTCCTAAACGCCAACGTCAATCTCCTGATGATGCTCCTTCGTTACCTTCCCATTCTACTCGGAAAAGACCGACATGTCAAGCACTCCCTCTCCACGCTCAGTTTCGGACCACACAATGGACTAAATTCTTTACTTTAAGACCGACTTCTTCTGCCTACCTTTCTGACCATAGTATTGGCAAAGCGCTCCTGCGTCATGTTGGTAGAGATATTTCCTTTCATGCTGTCAAGAGCGGTATGCGCATCGTCACTGTCCAGAATGCTACCCAAGCTCATGATCTTTCTCTCCTTTCGAAAATCGATACTACTCCTATCACTATTGAAAAACATCTTTCTCTCAATTCTTGTAGTGGTACTGTCATTCTGCTCCATACCATAGTCCAACAGAATTTCCAGTCATGTGGCAATGACATTTTTGAACAGCTGGAACTCCAGGATCTCCCAATCCTCAAAGTAGACACTTATGTCCTTCCTGCCCGGGGGCGGAGACGTTACCCTTGCAATGTGGCTCGTTTAACTTTTGACAGCTGAGAACTCCCGTCCTCTGTATATGTCGCGGGACATCGGTTACAAGTTCGAAAGGTGATACCTACACCACAACAATGTAGAAATTGCTGGCGTTTTGGTCACCCAGCGAAATATTGTAGATCTATGGCCGAATGCCCAGTCTGTGGCGCCGACGACCATTCTAATACATCTTGCAGTCAACCTCCATCTTGCCTTAATTGTAATGAAGCTCACCCTTCGTACTCCCGCCGTTGCCAGGTCTACTTAAATGAACGTGAAATCCGTTGCCTCAAAGAGGCAGAAGGTCTCCTTTATGCTATGGCAGTTACTCATCTCCGCCTCCAAGGGAGACTACCCCGTGTTTCTTATTCTCGTGTTTCCAAACATCCCCCCACTTCTGGGGTCCCATCTTCTGCAGCCTCCTCTGTTGTTACCCCTCCCATAGCCACTACGGCATCTAATCCTTTTGCTGTCCTTGGCTCTGACGTCCCGACTACAACTCAGTCTGTTCTCACATCTTCGCGTCCTTCCTCACAAGCCCCAGTATCGACAAGACCTCGTACGACACCTAATACCAATTGCCCCTCTACTCAGAAGTCCAAAAAATCCACATTGCTCAAATCTTCTTTGCCCCTTCCTTCCCTTCTTCCACCTCCACACTTTACCTTTCCAGTCTCTGTACCTAGTTCTTCCCCTCTCTCTGGCTCTATTACAAGTGTGGAGATTCACCCTCCTCCTCGTACTATGCCTTCCACCCCCGTCCCCTCCCAAGTTTCTCCCTCTTCTGCCACCTCCCAGGTTTCTGCCTCTTCTGTCCCCCCCCACACTTCATCTCCAGTCCCTTACACTCTTCCCTCCCCCTCTACTTTGGTACAGTCCATTACTGTCCCAATCTTTACTCACCCTCCTCCTTCTATCTCCAGTATGGTCTCCCATACATCTTTGAATTCAGAAACACTTGAAGCCATTTCAGAATATATTGCAGAGACTAAACCTTCAATGGACACTGATGCACTTCCTGTTTCTTCTCTTCCCTCTTCTCCATCTTCACAACCCCATTCTTCGCAACTCTCCGTTCCTTCACTACTTGAACATCTTCCAATGCCACCACACGTTGACTTTTCTAACCCCTCTAGTCCGTAGGTGCCTTTACCTACAGATTCCTGATATTTTCTTCATCGCCAATCATGGCCTATTTACAGTGGAATATCCGCGGCCTCAGGGGTAATCGGGGTGAGCTTCAGATGTTGCTTTCCAGGTTTTCCCCGGTTGGTGCTTGCTTACAAGAACCAAAATTACACTCGGCTGTTTTCCAACCTATCTCAGGCTATAATTTATTGTATTCTTCGGATCCTTTCTCAGATGGGACCTTTAATGAAAGTGCCCTTCTTCTACGCAATGATATTCCGTACTGTCAACTATTTGTCCATACCTCGCTCCATTACACTGCAGCCCGTATCCACTTGAATAAGTGGTTTACAATATGTTCTTTATATCTCTCTCCTTCTCGGGCATTTTCTATCCCAGACTTTGCCTTTCTTGTTTCATCCTTACCGCCACCACTTCTGTTACTTGGTGATTTTAATGCCCACCATTTCCTCTGGGGGGGGTCTCATTGTGACTCACGTGGCATCCAGTTGGAGGCTTTTCTCGCCTCTCACCCCCTCCATGTTTTAAATATGGGCACTCCCACCCATTTTCATCCTCGTACTCATACTCTCTCGTGCATCGATCTATCAGTCTGCTCTTCCTCCACTGCACTAGACTTCACCTGGTCTGTTCTACCAGACTTACATGACAGTGATCATTTTCCGATCATTCTTACTTCTCCTTCCAATTCACCACCTTTCCGTAGCCCTCGCTGGCAATTTGATCGGGCAAATTGGGATCTTTACTCACACCTCACTGCTTTTAGTGAGGTTCCTTCTTCATCCTCCATTGATGAGCTCCTACACATCTTCTCGACATCAGTTTATACCGCAGCTTCTCATTCTATACCCCAAACCTCAGGCAGGCATTCTCAGAAGTGCGTGCCTTGGTGGTCTCCTGCTTGTGCTCGTGCAGTACGCTTGAAACGTGCTGCATGGGGCAGGTACCGGTTCAATAGAACTGCTGAGAGACTTCTTGATTTTAAGCAGAAGCGTGCGATCGCTCGCCGTGTCATCCGTGAAGCTAAACGCAATTGTTGGCGAGACTGTTTCCACCATCACCTCTGCTTCTTCTATGAGTGCAGTCTGGAAAAAAGTGAGGAAATTGAGTGGTAAATACTCTCCTGACCCGGCTCCTGTTCTACGGGTCACTGGTGTTGATGTAGCAAACCCTCTCGACGTTGCCATTGAACTTGGCACACATCTGGTCCGTATTTCCCGAGGGCTCCATCTATGCCCCTCGTTTCTTTCCTCAAAGTCTGCCAGAGAGTTAGTACCCTTGGACTTTTCTTCTCTCAGAGAAGAACAGTATAATGTGCCTTTTACACTTCAAGAACTGGAGGCCACGCTCTCAGCTTGACGATCATCGGCAGCTGGGCCTGACGACATTCATATTCGTATGTTACAACATTTACATTGGTCAGCCCTTGTAGTCCTCTTACACCTCTTCAATCTTATTTGGGCACAAGGAGTTCTTCCCCAGCTGTGGAAATCTGCCATTGTTCTCCCTTTCCGCAAACCGGGTACTACAGGACATGATGCCTCCCACTATCGCCCCATCGCTCTTACTAGTGCAGTTTGCAAAGTGATGGAACGTCTCGTAAATCGACGTTTAATGTGGTATTTAGAGACACACAACAGTCTCTCCGCTAGTCAATATGGCTTTCGTAAGGGTCGTTCTACCATAGACCCCTTACTACGCTTGGATACGTATGTTCGTAATGCCTTTGCGAATAATCACTCAGTTATTGCCATATTTTTTGACCTTGAGAAGGCATATGACACAACTTGGAGGTATAATATTTTGGCCCAGGTCCATTCCTTAGGCCTCCGAGGCAATCTACCATCCTTCCTTAAGAACTTTTTAACTGACAGACATTTCCGTGTTCGAGTCAATAATGTTCTTTCCCCGGACTTCGTCCAAGCTGAAGGTGTCCCTCAGGGATGTGTTCTAAGCACAACACTTTTTCTCCTTGCTATAAATGATTTGGCCTCTGTTCTTCCACCCAATATTTGGTCATCACTCTATGTTGATGACTTCGCTATTGCTTGTGCAGGCGCTGACTGTCACCTTATTGCAGTTTCTCTCCAGCATGCGGTCGACCGTGTTTCCACTTGGGCCACCACGCATGGGTTTAAATTTTCAAGTACCAAAACTCGCCAAATTACTTTCACTAGACGCTCTGTTATCTCCGATCATCCTTTGTATCTCTATGGCTCCCGTATCCCCGAACGTGATACAGTCAGGTTTCTAGGCCTTCTCTTTGACCGTTGGTTATCCTGGAAACCTCACATTACCTCTCTGAAGGCAACTTGTCACAGCCGGCTAAACCTTCTTAAAACCCTTGCTCATCTTTCCTGGGGAGCTGATCGTCGAACTCTGCTTCGCCTACATTCAGCCCTCGTTTTATCGAAACTCGATTATGGTGACCAGATTTATTCCGCGGCCTCTCCTGCTACTCTCTCTAGCCTTAACTCTATCCATCACCAAGGATTACGTTTGTGTCTTGGTGCTTTTCGCTCTTCCCCTTTTGAGAGCCTCTATACAGAAGCGAATGTTCCATCCTTGTCTGATCGCCATGATGCCTATTGCCTTCGCTACTATGTACGCTCTCACGATCTACACAATCCTTCCATTTGTAGAATGGTCACCGATATTAGTAGACATTCTTTATTCGTTCGCCGCCCCTGTTTGCTCCGTCTCTTTTCTCTTCGCCTACATTCACTCTTGTCTTCCCTTCAGTTACCACCTTTATATGTTCATGTAGCATCTCACTTTTCCCTACCCCCCTGGGAAGTTCCAGCTGTTCGGGTGTGTTCTTTCTCACTCCCTTGCTCGAAAGCTCAACTGCCTACGGTGGCTTCCCGCTCTCTTTTTCTTGATCACTTCCACTCCCATTCTCATGCCACCGCTGTGTACACAGATGGCTCTAAGTCTTCAGATGGCGTCGGATTCGCAGCAGTGTTTCTGGACAGCGTCGTGCGGGGGCATTTACTATCTTCAGCTAGCATTTTTACTGCTGAACTGTATGCCATTCTTGCAGCACTTATTCGTATCGCATCTATGCCTGTGTCATCATTTGTAGTAGTCTCAGACTCCCTTAGTGCTCTACAGGCTATACGAAAATTTGATACATCTCATCCCCTAGTTCTCCGTATCCAACTTTGGCTACGCCGTATCTCTACCAAACATAAAGATATTGTTTTTTGTTGGGTCGACGTACAGGGCAATGAACAGGCAGACACTGCTGCGCGGTCAGCAGTACATGACCTACCGATTTCCTATCGAGGTGTTCCATTTCTGGACTATTTTGCTGCAATAGCTACCCACCTTTGCACCCGTTGGCAACAATGTTGGTCAACTCTGCTCGGTAACAAACTTCATTCTATTAAACCGAGCATAGGTTACTGGCCGTCTTCTTGTCATCAGTGCCGAGGTTGGGAGACCACTCTCTCCCGCCTTCGCATTGGCCACACTCGTCTTACTCATGGGTATCTCATGGCGAGGCACCCTGTTCCTCTCTGTGAGCAGTGTCAAGTTCCAGTATCGATTAGCCACATTCTGTTAGACTGCCCTCTCTATCAACGAGCACGCAGAATTTACCTCCAACGCCGTCTTCATTCTACTACTCTCTCTTTACCTTCCCTTCTTGCTGATGGACCCTCCTTTAATCCTGACTCTCTCATTGACTTCTTGACAACGATTGATTTACTCCACAAACTCTGATGATACTTTTTGCACTCCCCTCAGCCCTTTCTAGTTCAGTCTCTTGCTGCCCTTTACCCTTTCACCATCCACTACCCCGCTGTTATCCGTAACCTATTACTCATCCATCTCCCTTTTGCCACCTGATGCCCTCGCTTCCTTCCTGCCCTGCAGCGCTGTATAGTCCTTGTGGCTTAGCGCTTCTTTTTTATTATAATAATAATTGCAGTAGTCTGCATAACAGTAAATCTACTTTTTGTGTGAATAAAAATTCAAAATGGAGAGCAAGAGTATTATAACAGGGGCCTGGAAATGTGACTGATGAGCAGAGAAAATGTTATTTTGGTGCCAGGAATGTCTGCTTTGTTCATTCTGGACCCTATTTTGAAATTGACATATTTTCTAATTTGCATGAAATTGGCCAAATTGCCAATTTCTGACCACTTTATTGGGTAGTTAAAATCGGTAAATGAGCGGTTTCTCATACTCAATTGATAGAACAAATGGAGTTCTAAAGAAATAGCTATGAGTTTGGTTGACTGGAACAATGGAATTGGCCAAAAATAGGGCTCAGTGGGCGAAATCGCCGATGCGTAAATGTCGCCAAGGTCGCTAACTTCACGCGAGCGTAATTCTGTAAGTTTTCCATCAAATTTCGTACTTTTGGTGTCATTATCACCGGGAAAAGATTCTCTTTCATTTCATAAGATTTTTCAAATATTTTGTGACACCACGAGACACTTCAAGACTTGGGGTTGTGACAGTCAAAGGATTAAGGATTAATGGATGTCAATAACTTAGAATGTGGGGTATAATCAGTTGTACTGGTGGTGACAATACCAAATTTTAGAGGACCTAATATGATTGCCCAGGTGTGGTCAAGGGAAGATGCAAGGGACTTAGTGGTTCTCAGAGGTTTGGTTATTGATGGTATTAATCAGCAATTATACATGTTTAGGAAACCAGCAATGTTGGTCTGTAATAATTAATAGACAGCTCCTTATGTAACTGAGGTCTTGAAATTTCCCTTAGCACTCAACATCACCTTTAACCCCTCTAACCTTACCCGAGACAACACACCCCATCTTTCCATTTCTCCAGATTTATACACCCTCCCACTCATCCTATTTTGTTCCATCCTCTCTAAATGTCTAAACCGGTATGATACCCCAACTGAGTGCAAAAAATACAGTACATATTTAAATACACATGAAAATGTTACTAAAAAAAATTTGACTGCTTTTCCCACGACAGATAGGCTGGAAATGTACTTGAAACATTGCCAAGGTATGTAATCAGTGTTTACAAGTGGGGTTTATACCACTGGTATGAATGATTGATTGAACAGTATTTCAACATACATAACAAATTTTGTTATTGACTTTTCACACTTTGTATATGATGCCTACTAGATCAGCTAGAGTTTTTGGCATTATTTTGCCGTCTTGAACTTGGTAATGGCTGATTTTACGTAGATTCAGTTAGCGCTTGTGTTACAGTCAGCAAAGTAAGATTCCAATGTAATTTTGATAAGAAATGTGAATTACTAAGACTGGAATTCAGGATATTACCAAATATTAATTTTGGAGCACTCTGTATACTGCTGCTTCTCAGCAATGTACTCATTTACCAACGACTCAGACTTATGACGGGCTCTCTGACCTTTATGCATACCTAAATAATGTGTATTTGAGCTGATTTCCTCTATTCTGTTTATTACAATATACAGTACACTACTGTAAAAACATTTAAAAATATACTAAAAATGTTGTAAATGGTGCCAAGGTGACATTAAAACAATATCAAAGATAGATGACACAAACCCACTGCCATTATAGTATGTTCCTTGCTTAGCAATGAATTCATTTACTGATGTGGTCTCAGGAATGGAACTCCATCGTTAAGTGAAGAGAGGCTGTATTCTAGAAAACACATTAACATTTTCTTGAAACCAATGGTAGGGAAAAGAAGTAGCTAGAATTCCAGTTTATTATAAAGTTTAAGGCAACAAATCTTGTACATACAAGAAATCCTTAATTGGTAATCTCAGTGGCAAATAATTTTGTACTTACTTTATTGAAACCTAACCTGGCTTTTCCTTGTACAGTACTGCAGTATGTTGTATATAAGGCGTAATTACAATTTGGATAATTGAAAATCAGTCTGACCAAGATTTGGTTTCTGTTTCCAATACCCTATGGATACCTATCTCTACTTATTACTGTAAATATTTAATGTACAGTATCAAACATGCTAAGTTTATGATATGTAGACAGGTTGTTTGATGGCATTACCTTCTGGTCAATATAACTTTTTTATTATCAATGTGGGTGTGTGGGAGCCATTCTTTGTGGTGATGGATAAATACTTTGTCTATGCTCTGACACTTCTTGCCATTGCAGACCCAGCACCACCAGTGACCACGTCTGAACCTGACTTGGGTGAGTCTATAATGGCCACCTTAAGCCTGAGAGAAATAAATAAAACAAACATGCATGCTGGTTTTATATTGCTATTTTATATCCCTGCATATAATGGGGACAAATTTGTTTGCATCTTTTCGTCTCTGTATATGTTTTGTATGTAGATTCTTCATTTATTTACTCCAAATAAGTTTGTTTGCAGGATTCCACAAGAACCATCCAATGTGCAATCTTGAACAATTGCTGACTTCTTCATATGCATCCCTGGATTGCTTAAATACTTATTAAAATCATTGGTAAATGTAATTAATTAGGTCTTCTCATCTAGGATAGGCTGTAAATTTGATACACTTTCGTACAGTCATAATGCATAGCATCCCTGGTGAACCACAGTATTTTTGTTACTTCAAGGATTGTCAGTGAGTAGTTTATGAACCAGGGAGTTGAAGTTGCTCTACTTTCTTGGGTCAAATTGATCTCATTCCCTGGGTGCCTATGACCCCACTAGAAATTTATTGCTTCCCCATAAATATAATCGTACAGTAGCATTGATCTGGGTTTGGGACCATGCCTAGGTGGTGGTGATCCCTAAGTCGTCTTCAGATAACTTTCATATGCAATATTTAGTTATTTTTTTGACAGCTGTGATGCAGCAGTGAGGCGTCTTGGGTTTAGGAGCTGAGATGATAGTTATTATCTTACTAGTGGAGTTCTGGCAATTAGACAGCTGCATCAGTGTTTGTGTTGATTTCTTTGTTAATATGGTTTTTATGCAGGTACATAATTGTTTCAACTAAGAGGGTGGCTTCTTTCTTTCTTTCAACACACTGGCTGTATCCCACTGAGGCGGGGTGGCCCAAAAGGAAAAACGAAAGTTTCTCCTTTTACATTTAGTGATACATACAGGAGAAGAGGTTACTAGCCCCTTGCTCCCGGCATTTTAGTCGCCTCTTACAGCACACATGGCTTACGGAGGAAGAATTCTGTTCCACTTCCCCATGGAGATAAGAGGAAATAAACAAGAATAAGAACTAGAAAGAAAATAGAAGAAAACCCAGAGGAGTGTGTATATATATGCTTGTACATGTATGTGTAGTGTGACCTAAGTGTAAGTAGAAGTAGCAAGATGTACCTGAAATCTTGCATGTTCATGAGACAGAAAAAAGGACACCAGCAATCCTACCATCATGTAAAACAATTACAGGCTTTCGTTTTACACTCACTTGGCAGGACAGTAGTACCTCCCTGGGCAGGTGCTGTCTACCAACATACTACCTAGGAAGAGGGTGGCTAATAGCTAGATTAACCTTTAATGAGAAATTTGCACCCTCTAACTATTTAATGTAATCTACAAGGGCTGATCATAAAACCTTTGCATTCATTATCTTTTCTTCACAAAAATACAATTAGCTTCATTGAGTATTGTCCCTTGGTTACTTCTAGACATCGCCAAACTTACTGAGGCACTTAATGTATTACTAGTTTGTTTATGCCTTATGCATAGAATTTTTTCAGCTGATTGCATAGCCATTGATGAACTACTGTCACCACATCTGTGTTGAAACCCTGTCCTCCCAGGAATTTTTCAGAGGTCTGAACCAATAGAAATAGGGGTGAGATAGGGCTGTAATTTATAGTTTTGTCAGGAAAATTAATTCATGCAAAGACGTTTTGATCTGCCGTTGTATGTGGCAGCAAGTGGTAATTATTGAATCAGTGTTGTTAACAAGTGAAGTGCTGCAGTCATGGATGTTATGACTTGAATATATACTGCATGCATTGCTGTTTGTCTGAACTTAGGTTTGTTTTACCAAAATTATTACAGGACATTACTTAGTTTTTTGACTTTAATAATTTGATTGTCCCAAGTTTTTATACCAGTCAAAGGTTAATGCTTTAAAAAAAGATAATATAGCGGTTAATGTTGGAAGGTGCTTTATGTGCATATATAGTGGCAAGTACTGTTATTTGTTTATGCTTTAGTAGTGTAATGATCACTGTCTGCCTGCTGCTCTTTACTAGCTGCTGTAATGTGTTGTAATGATCATTGTCCTTGCCTGCTGCTGTGTCCTATTGTAATAATAATTGTTGAAGATTGAGATGCTTATGCAGCATATGGGACTTTTTATTAACCCTTTGACTGTCAGAAGCCCCTTTCTAAAACTGTCATTCTATGTTGAAAAATATTTGAAAAAAAAATTATTTTTTCTTATGAAATGATAGAGAATCTTTTCCCGATGGTAATGACACCAAAAGTACGAAATTTGATTGAAAACTTAGGGAATTGCGCTCCCGTGAAGTTAGCGATGTATACACATCGGCGATTTTGCCGACTTTGAGCCCTATTTTTGGCCAATTCCATTGTTCCAGTCGCCCAAACTCATAGCAATTTCTTTAGAGCTCCATTTTTCTCCTCTTCAAGTGGGGCTCCTTGGCGTGGTGAAGAGGCTCTTGGTCTGAGGAATTAGCCCTGTCGGTCTTCTTCCTCAGACCGAACCTAATTACCCCCCATTCTCCCCTCCCCTATCCCATCCTCCCCATCCTCCCCTTTTTCCATTCCTCCTCCTCCTCACCCCTCCCTTTTGCCCTTCCTCTTTTTGGCCTTTGGGATTTCTCCCACAGGCGCGCTAGTTCCTAGGTAGGGGAAAGGACACCGGGGTCCATCCCATTCCGTTGAGGTTCTTGGCGGTGGCGTAGTTTGCCGTGGAATCTGGATTGCCTGGGGATGTCCCGATCCCTCTCCGGTATCCCAGAGTAGCTTTGGGTGTCTTTCGGGCGACGGGTGTATCTCTGGAAGCCACCTTTCGGATTCCGGGGGTGGTGGCCGAAGGAGGTATGCTTTGTGGCGGATATCCGGCCGCCCTCTCTTTTGTCCACCGAGGTAGCTCGGCAGATGTGAGGTTGCTATCCCGGATTGCTGGTTTACTGGCATGAAGGGTAGGGTATGGCACGGGTTCCATGCTGCATCTGCGCTACTAGTGGTGTTGAGGTCCTCTTGGGCGCGGAGGGAGATTTCCGGCCCTTTCATTCCTCCTGAGAACTATTCCTCCCCGCTCCCCCCTTTTTTTATTCTTTTTTTATTTTTATTTTCTTTTCTTTCTTTTTTTTTTTCTTAAAAACAAAAAGCAAAGGAGTAACCTAACCATGGCAGCCCTAGTCCATGAACCTACTACCCCCGGGCCCCTTCTTGATACCGCACCCCATTCTGACCCTGCCTTGTGTTTAGACCACTCTTCGGACACTCCTGATGCCCCTGTACCTCTTGCTGGTGCTGTTTCCTCACCCGCTTCAGGTACCGGGGCTTCGACTGACTCCTTCGATTTGTCTGAACTCCGCTCTCCTTTGACTATGCTTCCGGCTTCTCCCTCTACAGTACGGCAATTTTTGAATCGCCCACCCATTTCACGCCGGACCAACTCCGGTCCTACTCCTAAACGCCAACGTCAATCTCCTGATGATGCTCCTTCGTTACCTTCCCATTCTACTCGGAAAAGACCGACACGTCAAGCACTCCCTCTCCACGCTCAGTTTCGGACCACACAATGGACTAAATTCTTTACTTTAAGACCGACTTCTTCTGCCTACCTTTCTGACCATAGTATTGGCAAAGTGCTCCTGCGTCATGTTGGTTGAGATATTTCATTTCATGCTCTCAAGAGTGGTATGCGCATCGTCACTGTCCAGAATGCTGCCCAAGCTCATGATCTTTCTCTCCTTTCGAATATCGATACTACTCCTGTCACTATTGAAAAACATCTTTCTCTCAATTCTTGTAGTGGTACTGTCATTTTGCCCCATACCATAGTCCAACAGAATTTCCAGTCATGTGGCAATGACATTTTTGAACAGCTGGAACTCCAGGATCTCCCAATCCTCAAAGTAGACACTTATGTCCTTCCTGCCCGGGGGCGGAGACGTTACCCTTGCAATGTGGCTCGTTTAACTTTTGACAGCCGAGAACTCCCGTCCTCTGTATATGTCGCGGGACATCGGTTACAAGTTCGAAAGGTGATACCTACACCGCAACAATGTAGAAATTGCTGGCGTTTTGGTCACCCAGCGAAATATTGCAGATCTATGGCCGAATGCCCAGTCTGTGGTGCCGACGACCATTCTAATACATCTTGCAGTCAACCTCCATCTTGCCTTAATTGTAATGAAGCTCACCCTTCGTACTCCCGCCGTTGCCAGGTCTACTTAAATGAACGTGAAATCTGTTGCCTCAAAGAGGCAGAAGGTCTCCCTTATGCTATGGCAGTTACTCATCTCCGCCTCCAAGGGAGACTACCCCGTGTTTCTTATTCTCGTGTTTCCAAACATCCCCCCACTTCTGGGGTCCCATCTTCTGCAGCCTCCTCTGTTGTTACCCCTCCCATAGCCACTACGGCATCTAATCCTTTTGCTGTCCTTGGCTCTGATGTCCCGACTACAACTCAGTCTGTTCTCACATCTTTGCGTCCTTCCTCACAAGCCCCAGTATCGACAAGACCTCGTACGACACCTAATACCAATCGCCCCTCTACTCAGAAGTCCAAAAAATCCACATTGCTCAAATCTTCTTTGCCCCTTCCTTCCCTTCTTCCACCTCCACACTTTACCTTTCCAGTCTCTGTACCTAGTTCTTCCCCTCTCTCTGGCTCTATTACAAGTGGAGATTCACCACCCTCCTCGTACTATGCCTTCCACCCCCGTCCCCTCCCAAGTTTCTCCCTCTTCTGCCACCTCCCAGGTTTCTGCCTCTTCTGTACCCCCCCACACTTCATCTCCAGTCCCTTACACTCTTCCCTCCCCCTCTACTTTGGTACAGTCCATTACTGTCCCAATCTTTACTCACCCTCCTCCTTCTATCTCCAATATGGTCTCCCATACATCTTTGAATTCAGAAACACTTGAAGCCATTTCAGAATATATTGCAGAGACTAAACCTTCAATGGACACTGATTCACTTCCTGTTCCTTCTCTTCCCTCTCCTCCATCTTCACAACCCCATTCTTCGCAACGCTCCGTTCCTTCGCTACTTGAATGTCTTCCAATGCCACCACACGTTGACTTTTCTAACCCCTCTAGTCCGTAGGTGCCTTTACCTACAGATTCCTGATATTTTCTTCATCGCTAATCATGGCCTATTTACAGTGGAATATCCGCGGCCTCAGGGGTAATCGGGGTGAGCTTCAGATGTTGCTTTCCAGGTTTTCCCCTGTTGGTGCTTGCTTACAAGAACCAAAATTACACTCGGCTGTTTTCCAACCTATCTCAGGCTATAATTTATTGTATTCTTCGGATCCTTTCTCAGATGGGACCTTTAATGAAAGTGCCCTTCTTCTACGCAATGATATTCTGTACTGTCAACTATTTGTCCATACCTCGCTGCATTACACTGCAGCCCGTATCCACTTGAATAAGTGGTTTACAATATGTTCTTTATATCTCTCTCCTTCTCGAGCATTTTCTATCCCAGACTTTGCCTTTCTTATTTCATCCTTACCACCACCACTTCTGTTACGTGGTGATTTTAATGCCCACCATTTCCTCTGGGGGGGTCTCACTGTGACTCACGTGGCATCCAGTTGGAGGCTTTACTCGCCTCTCACCCCCTCCATGTTTTAACCCTTTCAGGGTCCAAGGCCCAAATCTGGAGTCACGCACCAGTGTCCAAGAATTTTCAAAAAAAAAATTTGTTATTTTTTCTTATGAAATCGTAGAGAATCTTTTTGTGAAGGTAATAAAACAAAAAGTACGAAATTTGGTGGAAAATTGACGAAATTATGCTCTCGCAAATTTTGATGTGTCAGCGATATTTACGAATCGGCGATTTTGCCGACTTTGACTCCCATTTTAGGCCAATTACATTATTCCAATCAACCAAATTCTTAGCTATTTCACTAGTATTACTTCTATTCTATCGATTGAGCACAAGAAATCGCCAAGTCAACTGTTTCAACTACAAAATAAAGTGATCGGAAATTGTTAATTTGGCCAATTTAACACGAAGTTCAAAATATTCCAATTTCAAAATAGGGTCCAGAATAAACAATGTAGGCATTCCTGGCACTAAACTAACATTTCCTCTGTTCATTAGTCATGTTTTGAGGCTTTACAAATAAATTCCATTTTGATTTTTTATTCACATAATGAATTTTTATTCACACCAAAAAATAGAAGATTTACTGCTATGCAATACTGTAATAATTGTATAAATATCATCACCATATTTGTGAATGTATATTAGACCCACCAGCTGACGTGTATTAGACGTGTGAGGTCGTTTGTTTACTCTTGAATATCGGCAAAAATTTAACATTTCCGCTACTTTGAGCTCAGTTTCAAGCCATTTCCAGTGCTAAAACCAATCAAAATCATCTCTATTTCTGTAATATGTCTTCCATTCTATCAAATGAGACCAAGAAATCGCAAATACAACTATAAAAAACATACGAAAAAACACTGCAAAGTTGCTGTTTTAATCAAAAAATCATGATTTCAGTTTTTTTCTCTCATTATACACAGTGTGCTGCAGGATCTGTTTTATGTGGTGCACACATACCACATAGATGTATTCTCTCATATCTAGGCCCAAATGTACCACTCACAGTTTATCAGAGTGAGCTGAGCTCATGGCGTAGATCTACGGTTTGGACACTCACCATAAAGCCGTAGATCTACGGGACGGACCCTGAAAGGGTTAAATACGGGTACTCCCACCCATTTTGATCCTCGTGCTCATACTCTCTCTTGCATCGATCTATCAGTCTGCTCTTCCTCCACTGCACTAGACTTCACCTGGTCTGTTCTATCAGACTTACATGACAGCGATCATTTTCCGATCATTCTTACTTCTCCTTCCTATTCACCACCTTTCCGTAGCCCTCGCTGGCAATTTGATCGGGCAAATTGGGATCTTTACTCACACCTCACTGCTTTTAGTGAGGTTCCTTCTTCATCCTCCATTGATGAGCTCCTACACATCTTCTCGACGTCGGTTTATACCGCAGCTTCTCATTCTATTCCCCAAACCTCAGGCAGGCATTCTCAGAAGTGCATGCCTTGGTGGTCTCCTGCTTGTGCTCATGCAGTACGTTTGAAACGTGCTGCATGGGGCAGGTACTGGTACAATAGAACTGCTGAGAGACTTCTTGATTTTAAGCAGAAGTGTGCGATCGCTCGCCGTGTCATAGGTGAAGCTAAATGCACTTGTTGGCGAGACTATGTTTCCACCATCACCTCTGCTTCTTCTATGAGTGCAGTCTGGAAAAAAGTGAGGAAATAGAGTGGTAAATACTCTCCTGACCCGGCTCCTGTTCTACGGGTCGCTGGTGTTGATGTAGCAAACCCTCTCGACGTTGCCATTGAACTTGGCACACATCTGGTCCGTATTTCCCGAGGGCTCCATCTATGCCCCTCGTTTCTTTCCTCAAAGTCTGCCAGAGAGTTAGTACCCTTGGACTTTTCTTCTCTCAGAGAAGAACAGTATAATGTGCCTTTTACACTTCAAGAACTGGAGGCAACGCTCTCAGCTTGCCGATCATCGGCACCTGGGCCTGACGACATTCATATTCGTATGTTACAACATTTACATCGGTCAGCCCTTGTAGTCCTCTTACACCTCTTCAATCTTATTTGGGCACAAGGAGTTCTTCCCCAGCTGTGGAAATCTGCCATTGTTCTCCCTTTCCGCAAACCGGGTACTACAGGACATGATGCCTCCCACTATCGCCCCATCGCTCTTACTAGTGCAGTTTGCAAAGTGATGGAACGTCTCATAAATCAACGTTTAATGTGGTATTTAGAGACACACAACAGTCTCTCCGCTAGTCAATATGGCTTTCGTAAGGGTCGTTCTACCATAGACCCCTTACTACGCTTGGATACGTATGTTCGTAATGCCTTTGCGAATAATCACTCGGTTATTGCCATATTTTTTGACCTTGAGAAGGCATATGACACAACTTGGAGGTATAATATTTTGGCCCAGGCCCATTCCTTAGGCCTCCGAGGCAATCTACCATCCTTCCTTAAGAACTTTTTAACTGACAGACATTTCCGTGTTCGAGTCAATAATGTTCTTTCCCCGGACTTCGTCCAAGCTGAAGGTGTCCCTCAGGGATGTGTTCTAAGCACAACACTGTTTCTCCTTGCTATAAATGATTTGGCCTCTGTTCTTCCACCCAATATTTGGTCATCACTCTATGTTGATGACTTCACTATTGCTTGTGCAGGCGCTGACTGTCATCTTATTGCAGTTTCTCTCCAGCATACGGTCGACCGTGTTTCCACTTGGGCCACCACGCATGGGTTTAAATTTTCAAGTACCAAAACTCACCAAATTACTTTCACTAGACGCTCTGTTATCTCCGATCATCCTTTGTATCTCTATGGCTCCCGTATCCCCGAACGTGGTACAGTCAGGTTTCTAGGCCTTCTCTTTGACCGTAGGTTATCCTGGAAACCTCACATTACCTCTCTGAAGGCAACTTGTCACAGCCGGCTAAACATTCTTAAAACCCTTGCTCATCGTTCCTGGGGAGCTGATCGTCGAACTCTGCTTCACCTACATTCAGCCCTCGTTTTATCGAAACTTGATTATGGTGACCAGATTTATTCCGCGGCCTCTCCTGCTACTCTCTCTAGCCTTAACTCTATCCATCACCAAGGATTACGTTTGTGCCTTGGTGCTTTTCGCTCTTCCCCTGTTGAGAGCCTCTATACAGAAGCGAATGTTCCATCCTTGTCTGATCGCCGTGATGCCCATTGCCTTCGCTACTATGTACGCTCTCACGATCTACACAATCCTTCCATTTATAGAATGGCCACCGATATTAGTAGACATTCTTTATTCGTTCACTGCCCCTGTTTGCTCCGTCCCTTTTCTCTTCGCCTACATTCACTCTTGTCTTCCCTTCAGTTACCACCTTTATATGTTCATGTAGCATCTCACTTTTCCCTACCCCCCTGGGAAGTTCCAGCTGTTCGGGTCTGTTCTTTCTCACTCCCTTGCTCGAAAGCTCAACTGCCTACGGTGGCTTCCCGCTCTCTTTTTCTTGATCACTTCCACTCCCATTCTCATGCCACCGCTGTGTACACAGATGGCTCTAAGTCTTCAGACGGCGTCGGATTTGCAGCAGTGTTTCCGGACAGCGTCGTGCGGGGGCATTTACTATCTTCAGCTAGCATTTTTACTGCTGAACTGTATGCCATTCTTGCAGCACTTATTCGTATCGCATCTATGCCTGTGTCATCATTTGTAGTAGTCTCAGACTCCCTTAGTGCTCTACAGGCTATACGAAAATTTGATACATCTCATCCCCTAGTTCTCCGTATCCAACTTTGGCTACGCCGTATCTCTACCAAACATAAAGATATTGTTTTTTGTTGGGTCCCTGGTCATGTCGATGTACAGGGCAATGAACAGTCAGACACTGCTGCGCGGTCAGCAGTACATGACCTACCAATTTCCTATCGAGGTGTTCCATTTCTGGACTATTTTGCTGCAATAGCTACCCACCTTCACACCCGTTGGCAGCAACGTTGGTCAACTCTGCTCGGTAACAAACTTCATTCTATTAAACCGAGCGTAGGTTACTGGCCGTCTTCTTGTCATCAGTGCCGAGGTTGGGAGACCACTCTCTCCCGCCTTCGCATTGGCCACACTCGTCTTACTCATGGGTATCTCATGGAGAGGCACCCTGTTCTTCTCTGTGAGCAGTGTCAAGTTCCAGTATCGATTAGCCACATTCTGTTAGACTGCCCTTTCTATCAACGAGCACGCAGAATTTACCTCCAACGTCGTCTTCGTTCTACTACTCTCTCTTTACCTTCCCTTCTTGCTGATGGACCCTCCTTTAATCCTGACTCTCTCATTGACTTCTTGACAACGACTGATTTACTCCACAAATTCTGATGATACTTTTCGCACTCCCCTCAACCCTTTCTAGTTCAGTCTCTTGCTGCCCTTTACCGTTTCACCATCCACTACCCCGCTGTCATCCGTAACCTATTACTCATCCATCTCCCTTTTGCCACCTGATGCCCTCGCTTCCTTCCTGCCCTGCAGCGCTGTATAGTCCTTGTGGCTTAGCGCTTCTTTTTGATTATAATAATAATAATCCATTTTTCTGTCAATTGAGTACAAGAAACTGCCCATTTACCAATTTTAACTATCCAATAAAGTGGTCAGAAATTGGCAATTTAGCCAATTTTATGAAAATTAAAAAAGATGCCAGTTTCAAAATAAGGTCCAGAATAAACAATGCAGACTTTCTTGGCACTAAAATAACATATGTTCTGTTCATTAGTCACATCTCCAGGCCCATCTTATATTACTCTTGCTTTCTATTTTGTTTTTTTATTCAAACAAAAAGTAGATTTGCTATATTGTAGACTATTGCATTATTTTAAAAATGTTATAAATAATATCAGTGCACTAGTGAAAGAATATTAGACTCCCCAGTTGATGTGCATTGGACGTGTGGTGTGATTTGCTTACTCTTGAACATTGGTAAAAATGGAACATTTCCACTACTTTGAGCTCAATTTCAAGGTCGTTTTCTTCGTGAAATTAATTAAAATCACCACTATTTCTGTAATATGTTTTCCATTCTATCAAATGGGACAAAGAAAACGAGAATACAACTATAAATACTATACAAAAATACACCTCAAAGTCGGCATTTTAATCCAAAACCACAGTTGGAGTTTTTTTTTTGTTTCATTATGCACTGTGTACTGCAGGTTTTTTTTTATACAGTGCACACTGACCACACAGACCCATTCTCTCATGTGTGGGCCTACCAGCTTTCTCCTGCTTGATTTGAGGCCACTAGAATTATTGAGTATATACGTCCGAAACACTGGCTTGTAAGACGTATGTATACGGCCGAAACAGTCAAAGGGTTAAGGAAACGTTCTGCCACACAGTGGCTTCATCAGTACAATATAAAGCAGAGAGGAGTAAGGAGAGGAGGAGTTTTAGGTAATCAGTCCCTCAGCCTGGAATTGATGTGTTCAGTCCATCACTCTTGTAGAAAGTACAGCATATGGCCGCATAAGTGGCTTAAATACTGTAGTAAGGCGAGTCAAAGCAGGAGGAGGTGGGATCACAGTGGAACCATCCACTGGTGTAAGCAGGTCTTCATCCAAAGGTTGGACAAGTATTGAAGTATTCCTTGTATCAAGTTTGCATGATGTTGCAACATCATGGAAATGTTTCCTTAATAAAGATTCCCATGCGTTACATAAGTGTCTCAATCTTCAACTTGTTGGTTTTGAAAACCATTTATCACAATAATAATTGTGCCTGCCTCCTGCTGTAATGTGTTGTAATGATCACTTTCTGGGTCTCCTTCAGTTAACTTGCTGCTGTAGTGTGTTGTAATGATCATTGTCCCTGCCTGCTGCTGCTGTAGTGTTGTAATGATCATTGTACCTGCCTGCTGTAGTGTTGTAATGATCTTTGCACCTGCCTGCTTCTGTAATGTTGTAATGATAATTGTACCTGCCTTCTGCTGTAGTGTTGTGATCATTGTACTTGCCTGCTGCTGTAGTGTTGTAATGATAATTGTACCTGCCTTCTGCTGTAGTGTTGTGATCATTGTACTTGCCTGCTGCTGTAGTGTTGTAATGATAATTGTACCTGCCTTCTGCTGTAGTGTTGTGATCATTGTACTTGCCTGCTGCTGTAGTGTTGTAATGATAATTGTACCTGCCTTCTGCTGTAGTGTTGTGATCATTGTACTTGCCTGCTGCTGTAGTGTTGTAATGATCATTGTACCTGCCTTCTGCTGTAGTATTGTAATGATCATCATACCTGCCTTCTGCTGTAGTATTGTAATGATCATTGTACCTGCCTGCTGCTATTAACTTGCTGTACCTTTAGGAAAATGTTAGTAGAAACATTTTGACTAGTTTTATCAATGCATGTATATATTTCTTGCTCAGATGTTTTATTTCACTTGTAAATAATCAGTTACATTTTTACGTATTCTGTTCTAAAATTTTCATAACCTTTTTCTTGTTACTTTTTAATTTTTTTTTTTAAACAAGTCGGCCATCTCGCACCGAGGCAGGGTGACCCAAAAAGAAAGAAAATCCCCCCCAAAAAAATACTTTCATCATTCAACACTTTCACCTCACTCACACATAATCACTGTTTTTGCAGAGGTGCTCAGAACACAACAGTTTAGAAGCATATACGTATAAAGATACACAACATATCCCTCCAAATTGCTAATATCCCTAACCCCTCCTTTAGAGTGCAGGCATTGTACTTCCCATTTCCAGGACTCAAGTCCGGCTATACAAAAATAACCGGTTTCCCTGAATCCCTTCACTAAATATTACCCTGCTCACACTCCAACAGATCATCAGGTCCCAAATACCATTCGTCTCCATTCACTCCTATCGAACACGCTCATGCATGCCTGCTGGAAGTCCAAGCCCCTTGCCCACAAAACCTCCCTTACCCCTTCCTTCCAACCTTTTCGAGGACAATCCCTACCCCGCCTTCTTTCCCCTACAGATTTATACGCTCTCCATGTCATTCTACTTTGATCCATTCTCTCTAAATGACCAAACCACCTCAACAACCCCTCTTCAGCCCTCTGACTAATACTTTTATTAACTCTACACCTTCTCCTAATTTCCACACTCCGAATTTTCTGCATAATATTTACACCACACATTGCCCTTAGACAGGACATCTCCACTGCCTCCAACCGCCTCCTCGCTGCTGCATTCACAACCCAGTAAGATAAGTGACCATGTAAAAGAATGGGCTGGCCATTGATAGGTTGAGGTTTTTAGTGGGATATTTTAAGATTCCTAAGGGGGGAGTAGTTAAAATTGGCAGTAGGGCATGTTAAAATGAGTAAGGGAGGATTAAGACTAGGCAGGCTATCCTAATATGACTGAGGGGGAGGGGTTAAGACCGTTAGCAGGGCTTGCTAATGTGACTGGTTAAAGAGGTCAGTAGGTTACTGGATTAAAGAGGTCAGTAGGCTACTGGGTTAAAGAGGTCAGTAGGTTACTGGGTTAACCCTTTGACTGTTTCAGCCATACATAAATGTCTTACGAGCCAGTGTTTCGGACACATATACTATACTCAATAATTCTAGTGACTTCAAATCAAGCAGGAGAAAGCTGGTAGGCCCACATGTGAGAGAATGGGTCTGTGTGGTCAGTGTGCACTGTATAAAAAAAAATCCTGCAGCATGCAGTTCGTAATGAGAGAAAAAAAACTCCGACCGTATTTTTGGATTAAAATGCCGAATTTGAGGTGTATTTTTGTATAGTATTTATGGTTGTATTCTCGTTTTCATTGTCTCATTTGATAGAATGGAAAACATATCACAGAAATCGAGATGATTTTGATTACTTTCACAATGAAAACGACATCGAAATTGAGCTCAAAGTAGCAGAAATGTTCAATTGTTAACAATGTTCAAGAGTAAGCAAGTCACACCACATGTCCAATACACATCAACTGGGGAGTCTAATATTCTTCCACTAGTGCACTGATATTATTTATACCATTTTTACAATAATGCAGTAGTCTGCATAACAGTAAATCTTATTTTATGTATTTATTTATTTATTTAGAAATTTAGCATACATACAGAGGTACAAAAAAATACAGGTAAGAGCAGCATGCCAAAGCCACTTATATGCATAGCATTACGGGCTGGCTTACAATTAACTTAAGATTAACTAAGCAATGATGAAATCAGTGATAAAACATTATTGTAAACAGATAACTATAAAATACAAATGAGTATTACAAAGACAGGTCATATGGTTGCATGCATTGCTGTTCATTCAGTAGAATGGAGTATTCTGTTAGGTAGTGTATTTAAAAAAAATAACAAAGTTAGGTTTAACATTTGTGTGATATAATTGTGAGTAACATTTTTTTTTTTTTTTTTTTTTTTCAACAAGTCGGTCGTCTCCCACCGAGGCAGGGTGACCCAAAAAAAAAAGAAAGAAAATCCCCAAAAAGAAAATACTTTCATCATTCAACACTTTCACCACACTCACACATTATCACTGCTTTTGCAGAGGTGCTCAGAATACAACAGTTTAGAAGCATATACGTATAGAGATACACAACATATCCCTCCAAACTGCCAATATCCCAAACCCCTCCTTTAAAGTGCAGGCATTGTACTTCCCATTTCCAGGACTCAAGTCCGACTATATGAAAATAACCGGTTTCCCTGAATCCCTTCACTAAACATTACCCTGCTCACACTCCAACAGATCGTCAGGTCCCAAGTATCATTCGTCTCCATTCACTCCTATCTAACACGCTCATGCACGCTTGCTGGAAGTCCAAGCTCCTCACCCACAAAACCTCCTTTACCCCCTCTTTCCAACCCTTTCGAGGACGACCCCTACCCCTCTTTCCTTCCCCTATAGATTTATATGCTTTCCATGTCACTCCACTTTGATCCATTCTCTCTAAATGACCAAACCACCTCAACAACCCCTCTTCTGCCCTCTGACTAATGCTTTTATTAACTCCACACCTTCTCCTAATTTCCACACTCCGAATTTTCTGCATAATATTTACACCACACATTGCCCTTAGACAGGACATCTCCACTGCCTCCAACCGTCTCCTCGCTGCTGCATTTACCACCCAAGCTTCACATCCTTATAAGAGTGTTGGTACTACTATACTTTCATACATTCCCTTCTTTGCCTCCATAGATAACGTTTTTTGACTCCACATATACCTCAACGCACCACTCACCTTTTTTCCCTCATTTAGGATATACAATTTATATGGTTCAGTTATTCATTATTTATTTGGTTTTGAGTGAGTAAGTGAACTTTGAGAAGAGACTTGTATTTATAAACAGGTAGTGTTTCTTTTATATTTACAGGTAATGAATTCCAGATTTTAGGGCCTTTTATGTGCATTGAGTTTTTGCATAGCGTGAGATGGACACGAGGAACATCAAAGAGTGATCTGTGCCTTGTATTATGGTCATGTGTTCTGTTGAGGTTGGCAAGGAGATGTTTGAGGGGAGGGTTAATATCAGAGTTAAGTGTTCTATGTATGTAGTAAGTGCAATAATAAGTATGGATGTTTTGTATGGTGAGTAGGTTGAGTGTTTTGAATATTGGTGGAGTGTGCTGCCTGTATTGAGAATTTGTTATCATTCTAACTGCAGCCTTTTGTTGGGTAATTAGTGGTCTGAGATGGTTAGTTGTTGTTGAGCCCCATGCACAAATTCCATAGGTAAGATAGGGGTAAATAAGAGAGTGATAGAGGGCCAGGAGGGCTGACTGTGGAACATAGTACCGTATCTTCGATAGTATGCCTACAGTCTTGGAAATTTTCTTAGAAATTTGTTGTATATGTGTATGAAATTTGAGTCTATTATCGAGGTGGATTCCTAAGAATTTTCCCTCTGTTAGCTTTGTGATAGGTGATCCGTTTATCGTTATGTTAAGAGGTACATCTGTAGCTCTGCTACCAAACTGAATGAAGTAGGTTTTGTCAATGTTTAGTGTAAGTTTGTTAGTCCTCATCCAGGTAGATATTTTCTGTAATTCGGTGTTTACAGTATTGGCTAGCGTGACTGGGCTCGGGTGAGAGAAGACGTATGTGGTGTCATCTGCAAAAAGTGTGGGTTTGAGTAATTGCGAAGCATTTGGTAGGTCATTTATGTATAGGAGAAAGAGAAGAGGGCCAAGGACACTTCCCTGTGGGACACCAACTGTAATTGGTTGTGCAGAAGAGCTTGCCCCATTTGCGTACACATATTGGCTTCTGTTGCTGAGGTAAGACTTGAGGTAGTTGAGGGAGTGCCCTCTAATACCATAGTGTGACAATTTTACGTGGAGCAAGTCATGGTCAACTGTATCAAAAGCTTTACATAAGTCAATGAAGATCCCCAGAGGGACTTCTTTTTTCTCTGTTGCAGTGTATATATGTTCTAGCATGTGTATAATAGCATCATTAGTATTTTTATTAGGCCTGAATCCAAATTGGCAGGGGTTGAGAATGTTATGGGAGATGAGGTAGGAGTAGATTCGTTTATGAATTAATTTTTCGAAGATTTTTGAGAGAGGGTGTAAATTGGATATTGGCCTATAGTTATTCAACTCTGTTTGGTCACCTCCTTTATGGATCGGGGTGACCCTTGCTATTTTGAGAACTGTAGGGAAGGTGGAGGATTCAATGGATTTGTTAAAGAGTGTTGCAATGATTGGTGATAGTACTTGTGACACTTTTTTGTATATAAAGGGTGGTAAGGTATTTAAATCTCCTGCCTTGTTTTTCAGTGCATTAATAATAAGGGAGACTTCGTATGGGTAAGTCGGAGCTAGGAACAGTGTGTTTGGGTAGTTGCCAGTGAGGTAGTCATTTGGTGGGGTATCTGAGCTTGGGATATTATTGGCAAGGTTTTGACCTATAGTGGAGAAGAAATCATTGAGTCTGTTTGCTGTTTCTGTTGGTGGGAGTTGGGGTTCATCTGATTTTGCTAATTTTATTTCGCTATGTCGTGATATCTTTTTTGTTCCAAGAATTTCTGATAGGGTCTTCCAGGTCTTTTTTATATCACCTCGTAAGTTGGATAATCTGTTCTCATAATACAATTTTTTTGTCCTTCTTATCAGGCTGGTTAGGATTGACGAGTAACGTTTTGTTTGGTCTCTGGTTATGTGACCCATTCTGTACTGTTTTTCATATCGGTGTTTTGTATTTATGGATTTGAGAATGCTGGGTGTTAGCCAGGGACTGTTCAGTCTCTTAGCTGTCATCTGTTTAGTTTTTTTAGGGCAGTGCTTGTTATAAAGGTATTGGGTCTTTTTTAGAAAATTATTAAAACATTCGTCAATATCTGTATAGATTTCTAGCTCAGTGTGCCAGTCAATGTTTGTTACTGCTGTTGTGAAGTTATTAATGGCTGCCTCATTTTGAATAAAAAATCAAAATAGAAAGCAAGAGTAATATAAGAGGGGCCTGGAGACATGACTAATGAACATAGGATATGTTATTTTAGTGCCAAGAATGTCTACATTGTTTATTCTGGACCCTATTTTGAAATTGGCAGCTTTTTTAATTTGTGTGAAATTGGCCAAACTGCCAATTTCTGACCACCTTATTGGGTAGTTGAAATTGGTAAATCGGTAGTTTCTTGTACTCAGTTGATAGAAAAAATGGAGTTCTAAAGAAATAGCTATGAGTTTGGTCGACTGGAACAATGGAATTGGCCGAAAATAGGGCTCAAAGTCGGCAAAATTTCTGATGCGTATAGTATATCACCGAGATCGCTAACTTTGTGGGAGTGTAATTCCGTAAGTTTTCAATCAAATTTGTACTTTTGATGTCATTACCAATGGGAAAAGATTCGCTATCTTTTCCTGAGAATTTTTTTTTATTTTTTTTTCGACACCAGGAGACACTTCAGGATTTGGGATTGTGACAGTCAAAGGGTTAAAGAGGTCAGTAGGTTACTGGGTTAAAGAGGTCAGTAGGTTACTGGGTTAGGACTGTCAGTAGGTTACTGGGTTAGGACTGTCAGTAGGGTATGCTAGGATGACTGGGTTAGGACTGTCAGTAGGGTATGTTAGAATGACTGGGTTAGGACTGTCATTAGGGTATGTTAGGATGACTGGGTTAGGACTCAGTAGGGTATGTTAGGATAACTGGGTTAGGACTGTCAGTATGGTATGCTAGGATGACTGGGTTAGGACTGTCAGTAGGATATTCTAGGATGACTGGGTTAGGACTGTCAGGGTATATTAGGATGACTGGACTAAGACTGTCAGTAGGGTATTCTAGAATGACTGGGTTAAGACTGTCAGGGTATGTTAGGATGACTGGGTTAGGACTGTCAGTAGGGTATGCTAGGATGACTGGGTTAGGACTGTCAGTAGGGTATGCTAGGATGACTGGGTTAGGACTGTTAGTAGGGTATGCTAGGATGACTGGGTTAGGACTGTCAGTAGGGTATGTTAGGATGACTGGGTTAGGACTGTTAGTAGGGTATGCTAGGATGACTGGGTTAGGACTGTCAGTAGGGTATGTTAGGATGACTGGGTTAGGACTGTTAGTAGGGTATGCTAGGATGACTGGGTTAGGACTGTCAGTAGGGTATTCTAGGATGACTGGGTTAGGACTCGGTAGGGCATGTTAGGATGACTGGGTTAGGACTGTCAGTAGGGTATGTTAGGATGACTGGATTAGGACTGTCAGGGTATGTTAGGATGACTGGGTTAGGACTGTCAGTAGGGTGTTCTAGGATGACTGGGTTAGGACTGTCAGTAGGGTATTCTAGAATGACTGGGTTAGGACTGTCAGGGTATGTTAGGATAACTGGGTTAGGACTGTCAGTTGTGTATGCTAGGATGACTGGGTTAGGACTATTAGTAGGGTAAGTTAGGATGACTGGGTTAGGACTGCCAGTAGGGTATTCTAGGATGACTGGGTTAGAACTATCAGCAAGGTATGTTGAGATGACTGGTAATGATACCTTATGGTTTTGATTTTTTTTCCTAATTTGTTTTTAGTTAATGTTTTGACCCTTCAAGGGTGAAGTGTTCATGGTTCAAGGAATGGGAGCCAGCTCCCCTCAGATCAAACCTGACTGATTCCTATTCCTAAGGCACTGTTGGAATGCTACAGTCTTTAAGTTCATCACTTCCACATGATTGTAATAATAATGGTATTTAGAGAATGTCCCTTCAAAGTACTTGATCAGCATAAAAATATATTAGAAAAACAATCTTGTACTGAAATTGGGCAGTATAGTTACTGGCAGTAGCTTTGGAATCTAGTTGTGTGTTTATTAGTGAGGTCTTTTGTCTCTTCAGTAACAATGAAGATACTGAACTTTACCTGGAATTTTTTTAACTACAGTATAACCCCTTTTTTTAATTTTAGGATTTCAATATTTGGAGATTCAAAAAATTCAAAGTTGAAGGGAAGTTATTTGGAATTAAAGAAATAGATATTTGCAGCATTATGGAAAATGTATTTTAGGAAGGGGGGGGGTGTTTACCATGGTTGGTGATTATCAAATGGTATACAATACCGACAGGTTGGTAGATAAGACACATAGGCAACATTTAGGCAACTTTATTCTGAAACGTTTTGCCTACACAGTAGGCTTCTTCTGTCGAGTACAGAAAGTAGGCAGGAGCAGTAGAGATGTGAAAACTATGTAACACGTTAGTTCCAGACTTTGGAACAGAACTTCTCCAGGCTGAGGGACTGACAACTTCAAATCTACGACTTCAAGGGTGATGGACTGATTACATCGTCTTCACATCTCTACTGCTCCCGCCTACTTTCTGTACTTGACTGAAGAAGCCTACTGTGTAGGCGAAACATTTTGGAATAAAGTTGCCTAAATGTTGCCTATGTGTCTTATCTACTACCATGGTTGGTAAATAACTGGACTGCCATCCATTCATGAACGAAAAAATGAATCCCGTTAAATGAGCTGTTCCCCTTAAGACAGAAATCCATATCAAATTGGCTGATTCTCTTTCAAAATATAACAGACTATACACAAATAACCCGCACATGGGAAAGAGGAGCTTATGATGACGTTTTGGTCATAAGCTCCTCTCTCCCACGTGCAGGCTATTGTTCCAGTCATGGCATTGTGCCATTTTGTTTTTTTCTAAAACTAAGACTACTATGTTCAATGAGTGACATCACTGATTTTAGAAAAATCACATGAAAAATACTGTAATAGGAAAAATATATTGCAAAATGCATATGGCAAGCTTTGACTTGTAAGTACTTTTTAAAAATCATATTTCTAATGTTTGTGAACAACACCATGTCATAGTACATAAATTACAATGAAAAATTTGCTTCTGTTTAAATTAACTGTATTTTTAATACACCAGCTGTGTCCCACCAAGGTAAGATGACTCATATAAGGAAACACGTTCATCATAATTCAATAGCTGTCTTGCCAGAAGTCTACCGACATCACAGTTCAAATGACCCAGAATGAAACTTTTTCCAGTCCTCCCTCAGAGTGCCATCCTTCACCAGTGATACCTTGCTACACTCCAGCACCAAGTCGTAGCAACCACTTGTCTCCACTCCATTCTAATATATTTGAACAATCCTGCTCAAACCTCTAGTACTCAAAACCTTTTTTTTTAACCTCCTTCAGCCTTTCCTGGGATAACCCCTATCCCTCCTTGGTTCCAACACAGATTTATACTCACTCTTTGTCATTCTGTTCTGCTCCATTCCTCACTAAATGCCCATACCACTTCAGCAACCCCTTCTCAGCCCTTAACCTCATTCAGTCTTCTAATTTCTACACTCCGAATTCTCTGCATGATATTCTCACTACACATTGATGTCAAGATGACATCTCCACTACCTCAAAGCACCACTTCACTGCAACCTTTAAAAACCCATACCTCACAATCATATGAAACTGTTGACACTGCTATACTTTGGTACATTCCATATTTTGCCTCCTTTAACTTTTCTTTACACAGATGCTTTAAAAAACAAACACCCACCCTTCACACCCACCCCACACACAAACACACACACACACACACACCCCACACACACACACCCCACACACACACGCGCTCCACACACACATGTGCCCCACACACACACGCGCCCCACACACACGCGCGCCCCACACACACGCGCGCCCCACACACACGCGCGCCCCACACACACGCGCGCCCCACACACACGCGTGCCCCACACACACAAGCGCCCCACACACACAAGCGCCCCACACACACAAGCGCCCCACACACACACGCACCCCACACACACGCGCCCCACACACACACGCGCGCCCCACACACGCACGCCCCACAC
>NC_091330.1:21566783-21579283 GCF_038502225.1 Cherax quadricarinatus | reverse complement strand
TGTCACAGCAGTCTATTCTAAATCAAACGCTGGACTTATCGAGATGTTTCCCTAAGGTGGTGAAGTACAGTGGACCCCCGCATAACGATGGCATCGCATAGCGATTTTTCCGCATAACGATTACTTTTATCGGAAAATTTTTGCCCCGCATACCGATTAAAAACCCGCATACCGATTTTCGTCCGAGACGCGTCCAATGTGCCCTCAGCCAGCCTCACATGTGCCGCTCCGTCCCATTGTTTACCAGCCAGCCTCCGCGGTAACATCCAAGCATACACTCGGAATATTTCGTATTATTACAGTATTTTCGGTGCTGTTTCTGGAAAATAAGTGACCATGGGCCCCAAGAAAGCTTCTAGTGCCAACCCTACACCTCAAAGGGTAAGAATTACTATAGAGATGAAGAAAGAGATAATTGATAAGTATGAAAGTGGAGTGCGTATAGCCGACCTAGTCAAGCTGTACAAGAAACCCCAATCAACCATCGCTACTATTGTGGGCACCAGAAAGACAATCAAGGAAGCTGTTCTTGCCAAAGGTTCAACTGTGTTTTCGAAACAAAGATCGCAATTGATGGAAGATGTTGAGAGACTCTTATTGGTGTGGATAAATGAAAAACAGATAGCAGGAGATAGCGTCTCTCAAGCGATCATATGTGAAAAGGCTAGGA
This sequence comes from Cherax quadricarinatus, assembly GCF_038502225.1. Lineage (NCBI taxonomy): Eukaryota > Metazoa > Arthropoda > Malacostraca > Decapoda > Parastacidae > Cherax > Cherax quadricarinatus. The sequence continues at coordinate 21,578,613 of NC_091330.1, read as the reverse complement.
AGTTGCATGACGATTTAATTAAAAAAATGCCTGCAACTAGTGATGATGTGAGTGAATTTAAGGCCAGCAAAGGTTGGTTTGAGAGATTTAAGAAGCGTAGTGGCATCCATAGTGTGATAAGGCATGGTGAGGCTGCCAGTTCGGACCACAAAGCGGCTGAAAAATATGTGCAGGAATTCAAGGAGTACATAGAAACTGAAGGACTGAAACCTGAACAAGTGTTTAATTGTGATGAAACAGGCCTGTTCTGGAAGAAAATGCCAAGCAGGACCTACATTACTCAGGAGGAAAAGGCACTCCCAGGACATAAGCCTATGAAAGACAGGCTTACTTTGTTGATGTGTGCCAATGCTACTGGTGATTGCAAAGTGAAGCCTTTATTAGTGTATCACTCTGAAACTCCCAGAGCGTTCAGGCAAAAGAATGTCCTCAAGGATAATTTGTGTGTGCTGTGGAGGGCAAACAGTAAGGCATGGGTCACTAGGGAATTTTTCTATAACTGGTTACACCATGCATTTGCCCCCAATGTGAAAAATTACCTAACTGAAAAGAAATTAGAACTTAAGTGCCTCCTGGTGTTAGACAATGCCCCTGGTCATCCTACAGACGTGTCAGAGCGACTTTATGGGGACATGAGCTTCATTAAGGTGAAGTTTTTGCCTCCTAATACCACTCCTCTCCTGCAGCCCATGGACCAGCAGGTTATTTCCAACTTCAAGAAACTGTACACAAAAGCTCTGTTTGAAAGGTGCTTTGTAATGACCTCAGAAACTCAACTGACTCTAAGAGAGTTTTGGAGAGATCACTTTAACATCCTCAATTGTGTAAACCTTATAGGTAAGGCTTGGGAGGAAGTGACAAAGAGGACCTTGAACTCTGCTTGGAAGAAACTGTGGCCAGAATGTGTAGACAAAAGGGATTTTGAAGGGTTTGAGGCTAACCCTGAGAATCCTGTGCCAGTTGAGGAATCCATTGTGGCATTGGGAAAGTCCTTGGGGTTGGAGGTTAGTGGGGAGGATGTGGAAGAGTTGGTGGAGGAGGACAATGAAGAACTAACCACTGATGAGCTGCTAGATCAACTTCAACAGCAAGAGGCCACACCTGAGGAAATTGCTTCGGAGGAGGGGAGAGAGAAATTGAAGAAGTTGCCTACTTCAAAGATTAAGGAAATCTGTGCTAAGTGGCTTGAAGTGCAAACCTTCATGGATGAAAATCACCCTCACACAGCTATTGCAAGCCGTGCTGGTGATTATTACACTGACAATGTTGTGAAACACTTTAGGCAAGTCATAAAGGAACGAGAGGTACAGGCCACTATGGACAGATATCTTGTGCGAAAGAAGTCCAGTGACTCTGAAGCTGGTCCTAGTGGCATTAAAAGAAGAAGGGAAGTAACCCCAGAAAAGGACTTACTACCTCAAGTCCTAATGGAAGGGGATTCCCCTTCTAAACAGTAAGAAGATATTGCTCTCCCCTCCTCCCATCCCATCAATCATCACCAGATCTTCAATAAAAGTAAGTGTCATTTAATTGTGCATGCCTTTTTCAGTTTGTGTGTATTAAAATTAACATTTCATGTGGTAAAAAAAATTTTTTTTCATACTTTTGGGCGTCTTGCACGGATTAATTTTATTTCCATTATTTCTTATGGGGAAAATTGATTCGCATAACGATTATTTCGCATAACGATGAGCCCTCTTGCACGGATTAAAATCGTTAACCGGGGGTCCACTGTATGTTTCTCTTGGAGGATGAGCGGGTCCCTAATTACCATATGTGATACTTCCCAATGTTCGTGACACACAACCCTACCTCTGAGACAATCTGTCTCCTCAGCATATATTTATAACAACTCTTGCAACATTGCATAGATCCTTATGAAGCATGGTTAGGTTATGCGAGGTTTCTAAGTTAGGTTTGGTTAAAAAAATAAAAATTATACTGTCAATTAAAAAATATATCTATCAATCTGTAATTCTTTTTAGAGTCCAATTTTTAAGCGAGTTCGCCCTATTTGGCTTATTAGGCACGAGAGAGGGAGGGAGGGGGACAGACAGACACAGGCAGGCGCGTGCACACACACACACACACACACACACACACACACACACACACACACACACACACACACACACACACACACACACACACACACACACATTCACGCACACATTCACACACTACCTTACCCCCCCACCCCCACCCCCTTGTCCACTTTATTATTCACCTCATCTCCCATGCACCCATCTGCCAACATGTCAACTCCTAAATGTGTAAGGGCATTTATCTCCTCCAGATTCCCTCACTCCACTCTGATAACCAATTTTTTTAATTGCCTTGACTTCGTGTTTTTTATTAATCACTTCACTTTGCTCAGTCATGTTCTCTCCTTATTTCCTCCTTTTTACATGCCTTCCCAAATCCATTCATTAACCTTTGAAACTTCTTTTCAGAATCCTACAGAGGAACATATCATCAGCAACTAAACACACTTCCCACTTTGTTTTAGATTCATTATCTTTTAATCCTGCCCTTCTCCCCAATGCCTTAAAATTCACTTGTTATGGCTCCATTTATAAATACATTAAACCACCATGTTGATGTTACACATCACTGTCTAAGTCCTACATTTGTTGGAAAATATTTCTCACCTACATCCTCTTACTTGATCCTCTGCATAAAAGTTCTACTGCTTTTAGTAACATATTACCTGTTCCATTCATTTGCAAATATCACTTCCTTATTTACTGAAGTTATTGATGTGTAAGAAAAAATTGATAGGTTGTTTTTTTTTACTTGCACATTCTCTTAATTTAAATTTTACATAAAAAACATTTAGTTTACTGAATATTTGAAAATTGAGACTGATGTGATATAAATATATTCAGGAAAGCTATGCAGTTAGCTTATAGAAAATTTAAAATTTTAGTTTCAAACAAGTTAGGGTATGTTTATCATATAGTGCAGCATATGTGGTATTTAAAGGACCCCAATGGAAATAAGTAACTTTGACTGACTCTTTTGGGTTATCCTAGGTTCTCTACACATATGCTGCTATGTATGATAATCTATGTAACTGTATTTGTGTATACCTGAATAAACTTATTTACTTACTCCATGTAGTCATGTATGTATGTAATTCATTTATTATAAATTACTCTTATTTCACTTGTATTATCAATATGTTTAATTATATAATTATTAGACTTTAATTGATAGATATTAAGAAGCACTTGTTGTAGGGCCAACCTTTTGAACTCCATATTATTACATGCATGGAAATAGTGTGCTGCCAATATTTTTTTCCTTTGTAATTTGCTGCATTTTTCTGGCATTGGTAGCTTAGTATGGGTTTTAGAAAATTACACTAGTTTGATACAATGTGCATTAATATAAAAGTACTGCATTTCAACAAAACTTTAATATGCAAACTTGAACTTAGGGACGAGGCAGAGGCAGTTTAACTGAATTTTACCTGAGATCATCGTAGCAAATATCCTCCATTTAATTCTGATGTTCTGTATCTACAGTATCACATTCATTATGTTTATGCAGTATTATAAGTATTAACGTCCATAGTACAATAATGTTAAAAATACTAGTATTTATCTTGTGTTGTTTCAGTATGTTTCAGTAAGCTGTGTTAAATTAATTACAAAGTTTATTAAAAAAAAATGTTGTTCATTATCACACATTAATTACCCAAAGATTTTATGCTAATGAAATTTTTCAATATTTCAGCCCGGTCGCCTATTCCCCATGTGGTAAGGGAGGATCCAGAGAAAATAAAAATCTGGCGTGAGCAACAACGGATCCGTCTGGAGCAGAAAGGTATGCTAAATGTTTTGACAAATACTAATGTTTCCATTATGCCAGGAAACTTCCCAAAATTTCAAGTGTTTTAAAGTTATTTTATGTATACATGTACTCTGATAATTATACTCCTACCATCCGACTTAAGACCGAGTTCGGTTTCGAGACACCGGTCGTAAGTCGAAATGGTCGTAAGTCGAACTTTACTACTGAATATCAACAAAACATTTTTGTAATGACTTTATTTTATTGTTTTATTTTGGTATTTCATGTTTTACTTTACTTTTTATGTTGTTAGTACTGTATTTTATACTGTAAGGTTTAGGATAAACACTTTGTACAACACAAATACAGTAGACCCCCGGTTTACGATCAGCTCCCAATGCAACCAATTATGTAAGTGTATTTATGTAAGTGCGTTTGTATGTGTATGTTTGGGGGTCTGAAATGGACTAATCTAATTCACAATATTCCTTATGGGAACAAATTCGTTCAGTACTGGCACCTGAACATACTTCTGGAATGAAATAATATGGTAAACCGGGGGTCCACCGTAGTTGTTTATTTCCCAGAAATTTGGCATAAAAAACACGGTCGTAAGTCGAGTGGTCGTAAGTCGAGCAGGTCGTAAGTCAGATGGTAGGTGTACTTATGTGTAACTGTACCTAAGTAAACTTACATACTGTGCTGGCATACAGGTACACATTAAAATCAGTAAGAGTGTCTTATGTCTCGAGGACGCCATGTTAATAATGATAATAACTCTGAGGATAAATAAATATACATGTACAAGGTATGATGTAGCACGTAATGAAAGTAGTTTGTTAGATTATGTATTGGTGGATAAAAGGTTGATGGGTAGGCTCCAGGATGTACATGTTTATAGAGGGGCAACTGATATATCGGATCATTATTTAGTTGTAGCTTGTGAAGGCTTACTCAGCCCTGTAACAACTTCAGACAGTATTACCAAGGCTGGCTCCTCCTCACGAAAATTAATGAATAGAAAAAGAAATAATAACAGACAAACATAAACACTTTATTATATGGAAAATATAAAATATAAAACACTTAAATATGAAATATTAATCCTACATTAACCCTTTGAGGGTCGACAGGCCCTCTCCGAAACTCGTTCTCAGGGTCGGCCAAATTTAAAAAAAAAAAAAATTATTTTCTCTTATGAAAAGATAGAGAATCTTTTGCCGATCATAACGACACCAAAAGTTTGAAATTTGATAGAAAACTTACGGAATTATGCTCTCGCAAAGTTAGCGGTCTCGGCGATGTTTACGCATCGGCGATTTTGCCCACTTTGAGCCCCATTTTCGGCCAATTTCACTGTACTAGTCGACAAAAAACATGAATATTTCGCTAGAACTCCATTTTTTCTATCGAATGGGTGCAAGAAACCACCCATTTATAAATTCAACTATCCAGTACAGTGGTCAGAATTTAGCAATTTTGCCAATTTCACACAAATTTCAAAAGATGCCAATTTCGGAATAGGGTCCAGAATAAACAAGAAAGACATTCCTGGCACTAAAATGACATTTCCTCTAGTCATTAGTCACGTCTCAAGGCCCCTCTTATATTCTTTTGCTTTCCACTTTGAATTTTTATTCTCACAAAAAATATAAGATTTACTGTTATGCAGACTACTGCATTAGTGTAAAAAATGGTATAAATATTATTGGTGCACTTGTGAAAGAATATTAGACTCACCAGTTGACGTGTATTGCACGCTTGGCACGATTTGTTTACTTTTGAAGTTTGGTAAAAATCGAACATTTCTGCTACTTTGAGCTCAATTTCAAGGCACCTTTCATTGTAAAACCAGTCAAAATCATCTCAATTTCAGTAATATGTCTTCCATTCTATAAAATGAGACCAAGAAAACTAGAATACAACAATAAATACCATACGAAAATACACTGCAAAGTCGCTGATTTATTAAAAAAAAATGGAAAAAGTTTTTTTTTTCTCATTATGCACTGTGTGCTGCAGGATTTTTTTTAGACTGTGCACACTGACCACATAGACCCATTCTTTCATATGAAGGCCTACCAGCTTTCTCCCACTAGATTTGAGGTCGCTAGAATTTATGAGTACTAGTACGTCAAAAACCCCTACGCGTAAGACGTACTAGTACGACGAAAACCCTCAAAGGGTTAAAGAAAATGAAAAATGAAAAATATAAATGATAACTGAATTCAACGCTAATTTAAAACTTGGGTGTCTGGTGTTGGTGACACTGTGTTGTTGAAATCGTAGCCGTTGCTGATGATGGGGAAGGGGGTCGCAGGTGTTGGTTACAACCCACCGGTTCGTTCTTCACAGTATAGCCGTGAGTATTATATCCCGATGACAGGAAAGCAGGTTCTTTACCACTGCAAGGATGAGGGGTTACGTCCTGCAATTTCATACAGGTGCACAGGTAATTAAATCCAAAAAGGGGAAGTCTCAGGACGTTAGTCCATCTCCATCAGTTCTGCTCGTTGATTGGCAGGTGACCCCCCTCTGTCATCCAAGCTGGAAAGATAGAAAGGTTACCCACTGCTTAAGAAATCACTCTCCATGATAAGTACAATACCTAAAAGATGTGGTGATTATTACAACAGTCAACTTAGAGCAAAACTGAAAGGACTAAGTTTATTATTGGTCAAAAGTGAAGCTTTCAACCAATAAATCCACTAGAATACAAGGCAGGAATGTACTTACAGTAGTGCTGGGAGCTGTGAGTCTAGTGATTACTGTTTGGACCGGAGCCCCACACGTCACCTTTCAGGGGGGGGGAAGGAGGGGAAGGGATAGCGGCAGCTAGACTGACCCTACCTTAACAAGCAGCCGGCAGTCAAACTATCACTTTCGGGGTGGGGGAAAAAAGGCGGGAATAGCGGGAGCTTGACTTACCCTACCTTAACAAGTACCTGGCAATGAAACTATTGTTACTATACAGTGGACCCCCGCATACCGTTGGCCTTACATAACGTTAAATCCGCATACCGATACATTTTATTGCTAAGATTTTGCCTTGCATACCGTTAAAAAACCCGCTCAACGCTGTTCGTCCGAGACGCGTCTAATGTGCGGCCTGAGCCAGCCTCACATGTTCCGCCGGTGGCATTGTTTACCAGCCAGCCTCCGCGGTAACATCCAAGAAGCATGCAATCTGAACATTTCGTATTATTACAGTGTTTTTGGTGATTTTATCTGCAAAATAAGTGACCATGAGCCCCAAGAAAGCTTCTAGTGCCAACCCTACAGCAATAAGGGTGAGAATTACTATAGAGATGAAGAAAGAGATCATTGATAAGTATGAAAGTGGAGTGCGTATCTCTGAGCTGGCCAGGTTTTATAATAAACCCCAATCAACCATCGCTACTATTGTGGGCAACAAAACGGCAATCAAGGAAGCTGTTCTTGCCAAAGGTTCAACTGTGTTTTCAAAACAGAGATCGCAAGTGATGGAAGATGTTGAGAGACTCTTATTGGTATGGATAAATGAAAAGCAGATAGCAGGAGATAGCATCTCTCAAGTGATCATAAGTGAAAAGGCTAGGAAGTTGCATGAGGATTTAATAAAAAAAATGCCAGCAACTAGTGATGATGTGAGTGAATTTAAGGCCAGCAAAGGTTGGTTTGAGAGATTTAAGAAGCGTAGTGGCATACATAGTGTGATAAGGCATGGTGAGGCTGCCAGTTCGGACCACAAAGCAGCTGAAAAATATGTGCAGGAATTCAAGGAGTACATAGACAGTGAAGGACTGAAACCTGAACAAGTGTTTAATTGTGATGAAACAGGCCTGTTTTGGAAAAAAATGCCAAGCAGGACCTACATTACTCAGGAGGAAAAGGCACTCTCAGGACATAAGCCTATGAAAGACAGGCTTACACTGGTGATGTGTTCCAATGCTAGTGGTGATTGCAAAGTGAAGCCTTTATTAGTGTATCACTCAGAAACTCCCAGAGCGTTCAGGCAAAAGAATATCCTCAAGGCTAATTTGTGTGTGCTGTGGAGGGCAAACAGTAAGGCATGGGTCACTAGGGACTTTTTCTATGACTGGTTACACCATGCATTTGCCCCCAATGTGAAAGATTACCTAACTGAAAAGAAATCAGACCTTAAGTGCCTCCTGGTGTTAGACAATGCCCCTGGTCATCCTACAGACGTGGCAGAGCGACTTAATGGGGACATGAGCTTCATTAAGGTGAAGTTTTTGCCTCCTCTCCTGCAGCCCATGGACCAGCAGGTTATTGCAAACTTCAAAAAACTGTACACAAAAGCTCTGTTTGAAAGGTGCTTTGTAGTGACCTCAGAAACTCAACTGACTCTAAGAGAGTTTTGGAGAGAGCACTTTAATATCCTCAATTGTGTAAACCTTATAGGTAAGGCTTGGGAGGGAGTGACTAAGAGGACCTTGAACTCTGCTTGGAAGAAACTGTGGCCAGAATGTGTAGACCAAAGGGATTTTGAAGGGTTTGAGCCTAACCCTGAGAATCCTATGCCAGTTGAGGAATCCATTGTGGCATTGGGAAAGGCCTTGGGGTTGGAGGTTAGTGGGGATGATGTGGAAGAGTTGGTGGAGGAGGACAATGAAGAACTAACCACTGATGAGCTGCTAGATCAACTTCAACAGCAAGAGGCCAGACCTGAGGAAACTGGTTCGGAGGAGGGGAGAGAGAAATTGAAGAAGTTGCCTACTACAAAGATTAAGGAAATCTGTGCAATGTGGCTGAAAGTGCAAACCTTTATGGATGAAAATCACCCTCACACAGCTATTGCAAGCCGTGCTGGTGACTATTACACTGACAATGTTGTGAAACACTTTAGGGAAGTCATAAAGGAACGAGAGGTACAGGCCACTCTGGACAGATATGTTGTGCGACAGAAGTCCAGTGACTCTGAAGCTGGTCCTAGTGGCATTAAAAGAAGAAGGGAAGTAACCACAGAAAAGGACTTGACACCTGAAGTCTTAATGGAAGGGGATTCCCCTTCTAAACACTAAAACTCTCTCCTCCTCCCATCCCATCAATCATCACCAGATCTTCAATAAAGGTAAGTGTCATGTAATTGTGCATGTCTTTTTCAGTTTGTGTGTATTAAAATTAATATTTCATGTGGTAAAAATTTTTTTTTTCAAACTTTGGGGTGTCTTGCACGGATTAATTTTATTTCCATTATTTTTTATGGGGAAAATTCATTCGCATAACAATAATTTCACATAACAATGAGCTCTCAGGAACGGATTAATATCATTATGCGGGGGTCCACTGTATACTCTCTCTATACTCCTATCTATTGAACTTTTCCCTCACACTCCCCCATACCAAGACTTATAGTCAAGGAGTATAAGAAGAATAGGCGAGGAAAAAGTTCTAACATGTGGAAGTCGCGTAAGGCAACAAATCTTCTTCTGACTGTCACGACTTAACCAGTCAGAAAAATAATTGGATGAACCATTGATATACACAATATGGAACTTAAAAGCCGGGAGTGCCAATGTCCACCTCAAGAGGCGACTGTTGGTTCCCTTAAAAGTTTCTAGGCATAACAAAGGTTTGTGGTCCGTTTCTAAAATGAATTCTTTTCCCAGCAAATAAAATTTATGTTTGGAGATACCCCACACAAGGGCTAAACATTCCTTTTCTATTGTGGAGTATCTCGTTTCTGCGGGAAGGAGTTTCCAGCTTAGGAAGCATACAGGGAAGGGAGTACCATCATGGTATTGTAGTAACACCGCACCTAAGCCAGTATTGGAGGCATCAGTTCTTAAACAAAATGTTTTATTAATATCTGGAATCTTAAGTATAGGGTCTTTCGAAAAGATACTTTTAATCTCATTAAACTTTTCCTGAGCTACGTCGGAAAGTTCAAGAGGTTCCTTCACAGACTTTTTAAGGAAGTCGGATAAGATGTCTGTAAGATCAGTAAGGTTTGGGATAAACCGTGCATAAAAATTTACAGAACCAAGAAAGCTACGCATGAGCTTCTTGGTTTTGGGGAATTTAAATTCTAATAAAGCTTTGATCTTACTGGGGAGAGGCTGCAGAGAGTTATTAGAAAGTATCAGTCCAAGATATCTAATCTTGTTATACCCAAGGAAGCATTTCTTCGGCTTGGCAGTGAGGCCATGCGAGCATAACCTACGCAAAACTGCTGTTAATGTTTGGATATGTTTGCCCCACATGGATGTCATTACGTAAATGTTATCAAAATAAACTGAAACATTTGGCATATTACCCAAGATCTTTCTCATCAGTCTCACGTAGGTAGCACAGGCATTTACCAAACCGAAGGGCATAGTTCTATATTGCATCAGTCCTTGGTGTGTAGGAAAAGTGGTGTACTGCTTAGAAGAAGGATCTAACATTACTTGATGATATGCCTGCGCAATATCAATCTCTGAAAAGAAGAAAGCGTCATAAAATTTGTGTAGATCGCTATCTATTAAGGGCATAGGCTCAGCATCCCACTGAGTTATAGCATTAAGGCCTCTGAAGTCAATAGCAAGTCTATATGAATTATCCTCCTTCTTAACCATGACTACTGGTGAACAATATGAAGATACTAAAGGTTCAATGATCTTTAGTTTTAATAATTTGTCTACCTCTCGGTCAAATGCATCCCTAAGGTGAACTGGAACTGGGTATAATTTTCGTTTGATAGGATTGTCCTTCACTAAGTCAGTCTTATGGACTACCGTGGAGGTAACACCTGGAATATCAGTAAAGACGTCTGAAAAGTTACTCGCACATTGAAGTAGTTCATGTCTCTTATGGTCATTCAAAGATTCATTAATATTAATGTTGGTTGCGCCCGAGTGGTCAAGAGTCACCAAGTCATGTAGTTCTTCATCATAGTCTAAGCTAGAGGTGTCAATTACGCACACCTTACATTCTTCAGTTGTCGTATCAAGTTCGTGTGGAAAAACTAAGTCAAAGTTATTAAGGCAGTTAACCGAATTTCTTCGGTAATACTTCTTAAGGATGTTGATATAATAAAGCTTAGGTTTCCCCTTGACTTCTATGAGGTAGTCAACTTTCCCACAAATTTTTAATACTTTATATGGACCTTTCCATGCTACTAATAATTTATTTGACTTGATTGGCAAAAGTACAAGAACTTCATCCCCTACTTTAAAACTTCTCCTCTGACTTTTGGAATCAAAATAGGTTTTGTACTGGTCCATTGACAAGCTTAGGTTTTTCGAAACTATGTCAGAGGTCTCCTCAAGTTTGGATCTAAGGTCAAGGAGAAACTGATAAGAAGACTGAACCTCAGCATTTACCTCCTCATTAGTCCATAAGTCATGAAGGATGGACAATGGGCCTCTGGCCTGTCTACCATAGAGAAGTTCAAAAGGTGAAAACCCCAAAGAGTCACTGGGAACTTCCCTCATGGCAAACAAAGCACAGGGTAGGTAACGATGCCACTCCTTAGGTTTAAGGGAGCAAAGTTTCCTTAAAATGGACTTGAGAATTGAATCCTGGCGCTCAATCCTCCCATTACAGCTGGGATGATAGGGCTTCACTCCCAGAAGTTGGTATAGATGTTGCATTAAGTCAGATGTGAATTGTGTCCCACGGTCAGACAAAATTTCTCTAGGGATGCCCACTCTGGAGAAGATGGACAAAAGGGCTTCAGCCACCTCTGTAGTGGTTATGGTCTTTAAGGGTATGGCTTCAGGGAAACTCGAAGCATAATCAACTAATGTTAATATATATCTATGTCCCCCAGATGAAAGTGGAGATGAAGGACCAACGATGTCAATAGCTACTCTTTCAAAAGGTACCGTAAAGACTGGCATTTTGACCATAGGTACTCGCCTGGTACCTCGGGAGGATGACAGTTGGCAAACTTTACACGATCTACAATAGGTAGTGACATCTGAGGACATTTTTGGCCAAAAATAGGTTTCCCTAATTTTATTTAAGGTTTTACGATGTGAGAAATGTCCGGCCACTGGCAGGTCATGAGCCATTTTAAGAACAGTCTCTCTGCATTGACTTGGAA
>NC_091330.1:21505581-21566683 GCF_038502225.1 Cherax quadricarinatus | reverse complement strand
ACATAGCCTATGTTAGGTCCTTAATTGATTATGCTGCTCCCATGTTGATATTAGCTAGAGAAAGTTCTCTCCGACCCTTGGAGTTAATGCAAAATGAAGCTCTCAGGATTATTCTTGGCTGTCCCAGATCTACAAAAGTTCTTAACATGAGGAAGGAGCTTGGTATTTCTAGTATCAGTGATAGGATTGTTGAGATTAACACTGTACTTGGTATTAGAATGTTGAGAAATGAACCAGACACTGTCACAGTGAATCTTACCAAGTATCTAGAGGTAAATACACACAGATCTAAATGGATTGTGAAAACGTGCAATTGCATTAAGTTTTATAACCTGCATGAACTGTATCACTGTAGGCAACAAGAGCATTTCATTTAATATCACATACCTACAAGTCCCTCCCAAAAAGCTCATTGCTAGTAATCCCTTCCTTAAATCTCTTGTTAGAGCAACTGCTCGAGAAATTTCTCACCTAGCTGGTAGTAATAAGTTATCACAAGTTATATACACTGATGGATCTAAACAGGAGTCTTCTGGCAGGGCTGCATCTGCTCTTGTTGCCACCTCCCTAGTTAAGAGCGATAATAAATTTGTTGAGTTAGGCATAAGAATTAACAACTGGGTGTCTACACTGCAAACTGAATTGTTTGCAATCCTAATGGCGCTAAAGCTAACCTATGACACTGAGCTTGACTCTATCATCACTACTGATTCTATGTCATCATTGAAGGCTCTTGACTCATATAATGACTCCAACAACATGCTCATTGGAGAAGCCAGGTATAGATACTCAAAAATTAGGGACAAAGGAATTAATGTACAATTGCTATGGATCCCATCACACATTGGATTACTCCTTCATGATAAAGTTGATATGTTAGCCAAGAAGAGTACCCAGAAGGAGAATGTAGAATGTAACTTTGGTATAACTGTGTCTAGCATTAGGAATAATATTAGGAGAGAAGTAAATAATGAAAATGATTGTTATAGGAATGCAGTTAGAAGCCTGAGTAGATCTATAACCCACTATGATAACATGAACGTAGATAAGTATGTTTATGGAGCAACTTGCAATGTGAACAGACTGACTGATGTTGTAGTGGCCAGGCTTAGGCTTGGTTACAAGTACTTCTGGCAGTTTGGGAGACACACAGATGATGATCAAACTAAATGTAAATTATGTGATCAGGCATATGGTCACTCTTGAACACTATGTGCTTAATTGTCCACTTATTGAGGAATACAGAGACAGACAGTATAATAACCTATGTGACATGTCAAGATATCTTATGAAAATAAGATACCAGATATACTAAGCAAGTTTCCTAAATTTGCTTGTAACAGATAAGTGAACTATAGATATGTAGATATAAATCCATATGTATTCCTGTTAACCCTTTGGGGCCTAGTTCCTAGGCCTTTTGTGTATCCATATGCTCTCTCGCTACCGTCCACAGGATGGATATGGGGTGCACAATAAACTAGCCACTTCGGTGGCAAAATCTAAAAAAATCTAAACCAACCAATCACAGTAGGAGTCCCACAAGGAAGTGTCCTTGGACCACTCCTCTTTCTCATCTACATCAATGATCTACCGAATGCATCACAGCCACTCAAACCCATATTATTTGCAGATGACACTACATATGTATTTTCCCACCCAAATGCAGTCATACTAGCAAACACAGTCACTGCTGAATTACAGAAAATATCTGCCTGGATGATGACTAACAAACTTACCCTGAACACTGATAAAACCTATTTCATTCAGTTTGGAAACAAAGCTGCAAATGATCCAATTAACATTACATTAAATGGATCATCAGTCACAAGATTCACAGAGGGAAAATTCCTAGGTATCCACCTTGACAGTAGCCTTAAGTTGCGGACACACATACAACAAATCACCAAGAAAATCTCCAAGACTGTAGGCATACTATCAAAGATAAGGTACAATGTTCCACAATCAGCTCTCCTGGCACTGTACCATTCACTCATATACCCTTATCTTACATATGGTATTTGTGCATGGGGATCAACAACATCCAGTCACCTAAAACCCCTAATAACCCAGCAAAAGGCAGCAGTAAGAATGATAACAAATTCCCACTCCCACCAGCATGCTCCACCAATTTTCAAAAGTCTGAATCTGCTTACCATTAAGAACATCCATACTTATTCATGTGCCTACTACATACACAGAACAATACACGCAAATATAAACCCTCCACTCAAACTTCTCCTCACCAACCTAAACAGGACACATGACCACAACACAAGACACAGATCTCTTTTTGATATACCTCGTGTCCATATCACACTGTGTAAAAACTCTATACACATAAAGGGCCCCAAAATATGGAATTAATTTCCAGAAGATATTAAAGTAACCCAGTCTGAAAATCAATTTAAGACTTCTCAAAAGCCACTTAATCACCCTAGACTAAATGCTAAATACTCAGTACACATTTACTCACCTATGTACTCCCACATCATAACTGAAGCAATCACATTGAACCTTTTATCCATTGTTGACAGGAATATAATTGAATCATTGTTTTTCACAAAAGCATTTTATAATAAAAATATGTAGTATATCTTTGTATTATACAAATTTTGATTCATTTATAATTAATATTCTACTGTACAACTATGAAATAATTACTTTCCTACTGTACAACTATGATATACTACTCCTTAGTATTAAGTAGAATGTAAGCCAATAATGTTAAGTTGGCCCATAATGCCTAGGCATAATAGAGGCTCTCTTTGCATTGCAACCCACTATTGTATATACACAATCTCAATGTACTGTTTGCAAAGACATTAAATAAATAAATAAATAAATTTCCTCACAAGCAGAACACAAAGAGTAGTAGTCAACAGAGTAAAGTCCGAGGCGGCTACGGTGAAAAGCTCTGTTCCACGAGGCACAGTACTCGCTCCCATCTTGTTTCTCATCCTCATATCTGACATAGACAAGGATGTCAGCCACAGCACCGTGTCTTCCTTTGCAGATGACACCCGAATCTGCATAACAGTGTCTTCCACTGCAGACACTGCAAGGCTCCAGGTGGACATCAAGCAAATCTTTCAATGGGCTGCAGAAAACAATATGAAGTTCAACGATGAGAAACTTCAATTACTCCGATATGGTAAACACGAGGAAATTAAAACTTCATCAGAGTACAAAACAAATTCCGGCCACAAAATAGAGCGAAAAACCAACGTCAAAAACCTGGGAGTGATCATGTTGGAGGATCTCACCTTCAAGGACCATAGCATTATATCAATTGCAGCTGCTAGAAAAATGACAGGATGGATAATGAGAACCTTCAAAACTAGGGATGCCAACCCCATGATGACACTCTTCAGGTCGCTTGTTCTATCTAGGCTGGAATATTGCTGCACAATAACAGCACCTTTCAAGGCAGGTGAAATTGCTGACCTAGAAAATGTACAGAGAACCTTCACAGCGCGCATAACGGAGATAAAACACTGGGAGCGCTTAAAGTTCCTGAACCTGTATTCCCTGGAACGCAGGAGGGAGAGATACATGATTATATACACCTGGAAAATCCTAGAGGGACTAGTACCGAACTTGTACACGAAAATCACTCACAACGAAAGCAAAAGACTTGGCAGATGATGCAACATCCCCCCAATGAAAAGCAGGGGTGTCACTAGCACGTTAAGAGACAATACAATAAGTGTCAGGGGACCAAGACTGTTTAACTGCCTCCCAGCATACATAAGGGGGATTACCAATAGACCCCTGGCTGTCTTCAAGCTGGCACTAGACAAGCACCTAAAGTCGGTACCTGACCAGCCGGTCTGTGGCTCGTGTGTTGGATTGCGTACAGCCAGCAGTAACAGCCTGGTTGATCAGGCTCTGATCCACCATGGGGCCTGGTCACAGACCAGGCCGCAGGGGCGTTGACCCCCGGAACTCTCTCCAGGTAAACTCCAGGTACTACTCTTTGTGTTCTGTTTGTGAGGAAATTATAGATCCATCTACCAACTTTTCCTGTTATTCCTTTAGCACACATTTTGTGTGCTATTATGCCATGGTCACACTTGTCAAAGGCTTTTGCAAAGTCTGTATATATTACATCTGCATTCTTTTTTTCTAGTGCATCTAGGACCTTGTCGTGGTGATCCAGTAGTTGAGACAGACAGGAGTGACCTGCTTTAAACCCATGTTGCCCTGTGTTGGGTAATTGATGGGTTTCTAGATGGGTGGCAATCTTGCTTCTTAGGACCCTTTCAAAGATTTTTATGATATGGGATGTTAGTGCTATCAGTCTGTAGTTCTTTGCTATTGCTTTACTGCCCCCTTTGTGGAGTGGGGCTATGTCTGTTGTTTTTAGTAACTGTGGGACGGCCCCCGTGTCCATGCTCCCTCTCTATACGATGGTAAAAGCTCGTGATAGGGGCTTCTTGCAGTTCTTGATGAACACGGAGTTCCATGAGTCTGGCCCTGGGGCAGAGTGCATGGGCATGTTATTTATCACCTGTTTGAAGTCATTTGGCATCAGGATAACATCAGATAGGCTTGTGTTAACCAAATTCTGTGGCTCTCTCATAAAAAATCCATTTTGATCTTCGACTCTCAGTCTGGTTAGCGGCTTGCCAAAAACTGAGTCATATTGGGACTTGAGTAGCTCACTCATTTCCTTGCTGTCATCTGTGTAGGACCCATCTTGTTTAAGTAGGGGCCCAATACTGGATGTTGTTCTCGACTTTGATTTGGCATAGGAAAAGAAATACTTTGGGTTTCTTTCGATTTCGTTTATGGCTTTTAGTTCTTCCCGCGATTCCTGACTCCTATAAGATTCCTTTAGCTTAAGTTCGATGTTTGCTATTTCTCTGACTAGTGACTCCCTACGCATTTCAGATATATTGGCCTCTTTTAGCTGCTCTGTTAATCTTTTTCGTCGCCTGTAAAGGGAGCGCCTGTCTCTTTCTATTTTACATCTACTCCTCCTTTTTCTTAAAGGAATAAGCCTTGAGCATACATCGAGTGCCACTGAGGTAATCTGTTCTAGGCATAAGTTGGGGTCTGTGTTGCTTAGTCTATCTTCCCAGCTTATATCGGTTAGGACTTGGTTTACTTGGTCCCACTTTATGTTCTTGTTATTGAAGTTGAATTTGGTGATGGTTCCCTCGTGACTAATCTCATTATGTTGGTCTGGGGGTCCGCGCATACATGTCTGAACCTCGATTATGTTGTGATCTAAGTATATTGTTTTTGATTTGGTGACATTTCGTATTAGATCATCATTGTTAGTGAAGATGAGGTCTAGTGCATTCTCCAGTCTAGTAGGCTCTATTATTTGGTGGTTTAAGTTGAATTTTGTGCAGAGATTTAAAAGCTCGTGTGTGTGAGTTTTCGTGAGAGCTGCCTCCTGGTGTTATCACTGCAACAACATTATTTGCTATATTCCTCCATTTTAGGTGCCTTAAGTTGAAATCCCCCAGGAGCAAGATGTTGGGGGCAGGAGCTGGCAGATTTTCCAGACAGTGGTCAATTTTTAACAGCTGTTCCTAGAATTGCTGTGATGTTGCATCCGGAGGCTTGTAGACTACCACAATAACTAGGTTTTGGTTCTCGATCTTTACTGCTAAAACTTCCACTACATCATTTGAGGCATTAAGCAGTTCTGTGCAAACAAGTGACTGCGATATACAGGCCAACCCCCCCCCCTTTTGCCTGTTTACTCTGTCGTATCTGTATAGGTTGTAACCTGGGATCCATATTTCGTTGTCCAAGTGATCCTTTATGTGGGTCTCTGTGAGAGCCGCGAACATTGCATTTGCCTCTGCAAGCAGTCCACGGATGAAAGGTATTTTGTTGTTCGTTGCTGGCTTTAGACCCTGTATATTTGCAAAGAAGAATGTCATCAGACTGGTGGTATTGGTGGTACTGGGGGGAATTTTTTTCCGGCATTAGTATCTGTATCTGTATCTGTTGGTTTGGAGTGGAGGCCATCGACTGTGGTTCCACTCCAGGAATGACTGGATTTGGTGTACAATTTCTGCCATTTCCTGCCAGTTTTTTTTCCTTCCTGGCACTAAAAAACCTCTCCCTCTTGAGTGGCTGTGGCTACCCAGGTTTTCCCATGGTCTGGATGTTTGTATCTTTTTGTCCCCTTTAGATGGTGTGCCTGGCAATTTAAGTTATAGCACAGTCTTTCCTGTACTGAAGAGGTACACATTTCAGGGTGAAAAAGCTTACAGGAAGGGAGTTTGCATTTTCCTGTTGTCATATGGGCAAGGCATTTTCTAGGGTGGTCAAAGTTGCACGTCCCATCTGTTTTTCCAGATTTTCCATGGCTACAGATACCAAGTGCATAGTATGTGCACAGGCTTGGTTTCCGTTTGCCTTGGGTTTCTGTGACTGTATTCCCTGTTGGTGCATGTTTACCTGTCTTATTCCTATCCTCACTAGCACTAACAATGGGGCTCTCACCAGTTGTTTTTGGTAATGTATCCTCACTAATGCTAGTGGAGTCCCCTTGTTTGCTATCTCCTGTGGTATTACTAGTTTGTAATATTGGTTTTATCTTGTCCTTGACTACAGTTGTTTCCCCACTACAGCTCCTGTCTCCCTTGAGGTCATTTATATACATTCCCTCCTGCATACATTTACTGACTACCTGGACAGTTACATAAATTTTCATACATAGCAACATATGTATAAATTACCCAGGATAACCAAAAAAAGTCAAAGTGAATTATTTCCATGTAGAAATTTTAATTTTCTAGAGAACTATAACTGGTTTATCTTCACCTGTACCTGCATCCCATTGTATTATACTAACACTCCAAACTTCAGTACTGATTTTAAACTATTCTCAAGGCTGGGGAAACCCTATATTTAACTTGTGTTAAAGATCACCATAAATTCATTAAAAAACCAATACCTCTCTACTGTAGTTGATACAGTAGAAATTCATTGTAAAACCAAACTCTACTTTAGCTGGATTTTCCAGCAAAAAAATAATGATGGGTCCAATCCCTATGTAAAATCATGACCACTGATCACAGGATAGGTATGGGATGGGGATGACGTGCATAATATCCCAGTCATATTAAAAAACCAACATTTATAAATTAATGGCGTAATATTTTTAACTATAATTAGAATTCAGAAGAACAAAAGTGACAATGAAGAAATACCCGAATATTACACAAGTGTCTCATTCTTCAACACACTGGTGAAAATACCATGGCTGCAACATTTACGCACTAATTCACAGATTGCAAATGAGGTCTGTTTTGTTCCATTATCAAACAATATGTCTTGCGTTGTTAAACATTCTTCTCTGAATGAGTTAACACTGGACTAATGAGTTAGTTAACACTGGACTGATGAGTAATGAGGGAGTAAGTTAACACCAGACTAATGAGTTAATACCAGACTAGTGAGTTAATGCCAGACTAATGTGTGAATTATTATTATGTGAGCAAATCACCTGCAGGAGGCTTACAGGGCATTACCTGAATTATTACCTGCAAGTAATTTGGGTGAGGTAAGTGGGACTAGTCACAGCAGGTCATTGAACTGTAACTCCCTCATTGCCCACTCCCTACCACTTGCAAAAAGCTATACCTGACATTAAATTAATAATTATAATATTAAAACCAGCTACTCTGGTAAATATAAGTTGTGGACTGTATGTGATTTGGCTTGCTGGATACACAAAATATAATTGGTATTAACAATTACTATTTAATTACTGTAGATGGATCACACCACAACACCTGCCAAACACCTAGACCCTACACTGGCCAGCTAGAGATTTAGATGCAAGGACTAATGATGTACTTCCCTGTGAGTGATGTTCCCTTATTTTCTGCCATCCACATGTAATTCTTGAGGTCCTGCAAATTTTCTGTCCCAATTCTTCAGCAGGGGACATTAACATGAGTTCCTATTATGAATTCAGGCCAAAAAAAAACCAGTTTGGCTCAGAAGATGCCGGATTATTAGCAGAATTTCTCACAACAACCACTGTTCACAAATTACAAACAGTGTCTCCGCATCTGTGTCACTCTGGTTCTTCCACACCCTCATTCAGTTAAAATTTCTTGAAGGGTCCAAATAGCATCACATTTTATTACACAATTATTGTATTATTCAAATTTACACATGCTGAACTTAGGACACTCCAAAATTTTCCACATAATGAGTTAACACCATGACATGCCCATGCACATGGCCCCAGGTCCAGACTTGTGGAACTGTGTTCATTAAGAACTGCAAGAAGCCCCTTTCATGTGCCTTCAGCATTCTGTGGAGAGGGAACATGGACATGGGTCATCCTACAGTCACAAAAAACAACAGACATAGCTCCCTCCACAAAGGTAGCAGTAAAGTAATTGCAAAGAATTACAGACCAGTGGCACTAATCATCTTTCTTTCGACGCACCAACTGTATCCCACCAAGGCAGGGTGACCTGAAAAGAAGAACAAAAGTTTCTCTTTTTAACTTCAGTAATGTATGCAGGAGAAGGGGTTACTAGCCCCTTGCTCCTGGCATTTTAGTCGCCTCTTACGACACGCATGTTTATGGAGGAAGAATTCTGTTCTACTTCCCCATGAAGATAAGAGGATATAAACAAGAATAAGAACTACAGGTCTCCCTCAACATTCGCGAGGGTTAGGGGATCAAGAGCCTCGCGAATGTTGAAAAACCGTGAATGTTTGGTGCCCCAATATATTGTAGGGAAATATATTACAATACTGCTTCCTTAACTTGTTGAACCATGAATGATCATAAAATACTTGAAAACGTCGTAAATTGTACTAAATATATACATGTTATGCTTTAATAACGTATGTTATTTAATAACATGTATGTTAACAACATGTATGTTGTTAAATACCACAGACTCCACCACTGCCTCCACCAATGCCTCCACCACTGCGAGTCCCTACTACCCTCCCTCCGACCCCCGCAACTGGCAGCCAGCCCTCCCACCATTCAGTGTGGTGAGTGTTTTGTTTGTTCATTATTTGCTATTAAACTACAGAATAAATAATGTAAACTCATTCATGACTGCATATTGGAATGGCTATTAGGAAAGGTATTAGACGGTGACATCATGTGTTTACTCTTGAACACAGCAAAGAATCGAACATTTCTGCTACTGCTAATAATAACAATAGTAGTAGTAATAATAATAATAATAATAATAATAATAATAATTTTTTTTTTTTTTTTTTTTTTTATTATCACACTGGCCGATTCCCACCAAGGCAGGGTGGCCTGAAAAAGAAAAACTTTCACCATCATTCACTCCATCACTGTCTTGCCAGAAGGGTGCTTTACACTACAGTTTTTAAACTGCAACATTAACACCCCTCCTTCAGAGTGCAGGCACTGTACTTCCCATCTCCAGGACTCAAGTCCGATATAATTGAAGAAGAAAATTGTACAAAAATACGAGGGAGTGGTTGACACATCGTCAGTGTGACTTTGTTTATGCTGGAGAGAGCATTAGTCTCCCTGCTCTTCCAAACATTTCACAATAATTCAGCAGTTGAGGCAGTGGTATTTAATAACATATATGTTATAAATAATAATAGTACATGTTATTATTAATAACATGTATTATTATTAACATGCATGTATTTAATAACATATATGTTATAAATAATAATAGTACATATTATTAATAACATGTATTATTATTAACATGTATGTTATTAAATACCATTGCCTCACTCACTGCCTCTACCACTCCAGTCACACTCAATCTACAAGCACCAAACACAATGAATTATTGTGAAATGTTTGGAAGAGCAGGGAGACTAATGTTCACTCCAGCATAAACAAAGTCACACTGACGATGTGTCAACCACTCCCTCGTATTTTTGTACAATTTCCTTCTTCAATTATATCATACAGTAGGGCCCCACTTATACGGCGGGTTAGGTTCCAGGCTACCGCCGTAAAGCGGAAATCGCCGTAAAGTGGAACACCCTTTTTTTCCACTTATAAATGCATACAAACACTAGATAACAAGTTTACACTAACATATATTAAGTTAGCAATAGAACCAGGCATCAAAAAACAATAAAAAGGTACAATACACACATAGTGCACTCATTACTTACCTTAAAATATTTATAGTCTTAATCTAGGGTGAGACAAGTAGTATTTATTGTAAGAAATCAAGTGTGGTATGTATTGTAATAGCCTCACCAGGCCACCCCACCCACACATACTATTCTATGATATTTAAGCATCCCAGAGCGATAAAATGTATATACAGTTCACTCATTACTTACCTTAAAATATTTGTAGTCTTAATGTAGGGTCAGGAGTAAGTAAATGAGATAAAACGAATAAATGAGAGAGAGAAAGAATGAATACATGAGAGGGGGCAGGCGCAGTTATGTAAACAAACCAGGGGAAGGTAAGTTTTGTAAACAAACGAAGTGTACACGTCTGGTTTGTGTACAAGTTACATTGTGTACAGGTTGTCTCTACATTTATTATTATTATTATTATTATTATTATTATTATTATTATTATTATTATTATTATTATTATTATTATTATTATTATTATTATTACTATTGTTATTATTAGCTGTAGCAGAAATGTTTAATTCTTTGCAGTGTTCAAGAGTAAACACATGATGTCACCGTCTAATACCTTTCCTAATAGCCATTCCAATATGCAGTCATGAATGGGTTTACATTATTTATACTGTAGTTTAATAGCAAATAATGAACAAACAAAAACTCACCACACTGAGTGGTGGGAGGGCTGGCTGCCAGTTGCCGGGGTCGGAGGGAGGGTAGTAGGGACTCGCAGGTGGCGGGAAACTTAAATATGATTTGGCGGCTGGGAATTTGGCGGCTGGGAATTTGGCGGCTGGGAATTTGCGAATGTGTGAAGCCCGTGAAAGTTGAAAACGTGAATGTTGAGGGAGACCTGTAGTAAGAAAATAGAAGAAAACCGAGAGTGGTGTGTATATATATCCTTGTGCATGCATGTGCAGTGTGACCTAAGTGTAAGTAGAAGTAGCAAGAAGTACCTGAAATCTTGCACAATTATGAGACAGAAAAAAGACACCAGCAATCCTACCATCACGTAAAACAATTACAGGCTTTCATTTTACATTCACTCGGCAGGACAGTTGTACCTCCCTGGGCGGTTGCAGTCTACCAACCTACTACCTAAGTGATAGCACTAATATAATAATATCTTTATTTACTGAAAGTACATGTACATGGTATACAGCCCTAGCTGACCTCAGTGACATACTACTGTATAGACAGCCTCTTGTTATTACCTGGAGTTTACCTGGAGAGAGTTCCGGGGGTCAACGCCCCTGCGGCCCGGTCTGTGACCAGGCCTCATGGTGGATCAGGGCCTGATCAACCAGGCTGTTACTGCTGGCTGCACGCAATCCAGCATACGAGCCATAGCCCGGCTGGTCAGGTACCGACTTTAGGTGCTTGTCCAGTGCCTGCTTGAAGACAGCCAGGGGTCTATTGGTAATCCCCCTTATGCATGCTGGGAGGCAGTTGAACAGTCTTTGGCCCCTGACACTTATTGTGTTGTCTCATAGCGAGCTAGTGACACCCCTGCTTTTCATTGGGGGGGTGTTGCATCGTCTGCCGAGTCTTTTGCTTTCAGAGAGAATGATTTTCATGTGCAAGTTTGGTACTAGTCCCTCTAGGATTTTCCAGGTGTATATAATCATGTATCTCTCCTGCCAGCATTCCAGGGAGTACAGGTTCAGGAACTTCAAGCACTTCCAGTAATTGAGGTGTTTTATCTCAGTTATGCGTGCCGTGAAGGTTATCTGTACATTTTCTAGGTCAGCAATTTCACCTGCCTTGAAAGGTGCTGTTAATGTGCAGCAATATTCCAGCCTAGATACAACAAGCGACCTGAAGAGTGTCATCATGGGGTTGGCATCCCTAGTTTTGAAGGTTCTCATTATCCATCCTGTCATTTTTCTAGCAGATGCGATTGATACAATGTTATGGTCCTTGAAGGTGAGATCCTACGACATGATCACTCCCAGGTCTTTGACGTTAGTTTTTCACTCTTTTGTGTGGCAGAGCATTTCAGGCAAATTAGGTCAGTTTTGTCCCAGGATGCGATCCACATCAGTCGACTAACTAGTCGACTGGTACCTATTATACTGATGGGTGAACATAGACAACCCGTGTAAAGAAACATGCCCAGTCTTTCTGCCTTTGCTGGGAATCTAATCCAGACCCTCGCTGTGTGATGCAAGAGCTTTAGCCACCAGGCCATGGGGCATTGTGGCCTAAGGATCTTTGAAAGGGTTCTAAGAAGTTCAAAGAAGAGAAATTTCAGTTATTCTGATGTGGAAAACTTTAGGAAATTAAAACTGTATCAGAGTATAAAACAAATTCCAGCCACACAATAGAGCAAAAAACTAATGTGAAGGACCTGGGAGTGATAATGTCAGAGGATCTCGCTTTCAAGGATCACAGTGTTTATATCTCCTAAGAATATGATAGGATGGATAATGTGAACCTTCAAAACTAGGGATGCCAAGCCCATGATGGTTATCTTCAAATAATTTCTTCTCTCTAGGCTGGAATATTGCTGTACACTAATGGCCCCTTTCAAAGCAGGTGAAATTGCAGACCTGGAGAATGTACAGAGAACTTTCATGGCACGCATAAATACGATAAAATACCTAAACTACTGGGAACAGTTGAAGTCCCTTGCTTTGCATTCCCTGGATTGCAGGCGAGAAAGATACATGATAATATGCACTTGAAAAATCCTTGAGGGGCTAGTCCCAAATCTTCACAGAAAAAACCACTTCCTACAAAAGCAATAGACTGGGCAGGAGATGCAACATCCTCCCTCAGAGACAACACAATAAGTATCAGGGTCCCAAGACTGTTCAGCTGCCTCCCAGCATACATAAAGGGGATTACCAATAGACCCCTGTCTGTCTTCAAAAAGGCACTGAACAGGTGCCTAAATTCAGTACCTGATCAGCCGGGCTGTGGTTAGTACATTGGCCTGCATGTGGCCAGCAGTAACAGCCTGGTTGATCAGACCCTGATCCACCAAGAGGCCTGGTCACTGACTGAGCCATGGGGGGCGTTGATCCCCAAAACCCTCTCCAGGTATAGACTAGTGAGTTAATGCTGGACTCATGAGTTAGTAAGTAAGTTTATTCAGGTATCCACAAATACAGTTACATAGATTATCATACATAGCAGCATATTTGTGAGCAAGATATTCTGGACACTGTGAGCAATTTTTTAAACATGATTTAGCTTCAGTAGTTTTTCTCTGTCTTCAACATTCAGCATATCCAACTGCTGTAATTCATTCTGGCCTACATGCTCTCTTGGACCTAGGCCCAGGATGAATCTTACTATTTTGTTCTGGGTGATTTGCAGTCTATCTTTCAGTTTTTTTTTATCAAGGCAGAGTACCATGAAGAGCCAGCATAATCCATATGACACTGTATAAGGGTTAGACATAGGGTCCTGCGAGCCTCAGTAGGTAGACACTGTGCTTGTCTATAGAGGAACTTCAGTCTAGACTAGTGAGTTAATACTGGGCAACTGCATTAACAGCAGACTAGTGAGTTAACACCAGACTAAACTATTTTGTGTGAACTCTAAATGAGACTATTTGTGAATTTTTTTGTTTATCTGATTAAATTCACCTAAGCCATTAAAATAGCTTTATTATGTGCCCCCTCCCCCACTCCCATAGTGTGGGAGCAGAGCCTGATTAAGATTTTGTAGGCCCATGGGCTATAGGTACTGTGAGGCCCCCAGTGATATTTTCAAAATTAAAAGAAAAAAGTTAGAAGCATTCATTGAAGAGTCAGTAGTTCATCATATATGTGATGTAATAACACTATAATTATAAACTCATGGCAATAACTGTGAACACTTTTCACTTAACCTCTAGAGGACCTCCAGCTGGCAGAGGCCCCTGGTCTGCAGCCAGCACAGGGCATTAATCTTGCCGTGTGTGGGAGGTAGTCAAAAGATTACAGAGGTACTACATAATAGGTCCAGGGATTGGGCCCCAAACTTGTGATAGTTGACAATGACAAATTTATTTTAGCCGTGATAGCATAGCATGATACATGTTTGTACAAAGGAGTGTAACAATTTGGTGAACATGCCAAAAGACCCTTTATATGCAGAGCATTTTGGGCAAAGTTACAATGATAATGAATTATATATATGTTTATTCATATGTATCAGGTTAGTTATAATGAGCTATTATGCAAACATGAATTAATGACACATTTCAGTGTAACTGTATGTGGTTTAGATTTATATTGTCCTGTGTCTGAGCAAGATATAGTTTAATTTAAACAGGCTTAAGTGGTTATGAATTATTTGCAATAAGCAAAGTCAGGGTATGATGGGTCCTTGATCCAAGGTACTGAGCCAGCCTTCCTCTTCCTCAGATCAAACATGTTTGCCTCCCATTCCCCAGGCATTGTATGACTCCAGAGGATTTATTGCTTCCCCATAATATTAATAATAATAATAATAATGTAATAATTTTATTAAAGTTTTATGATAAAATGATTATACACGTACTGTATAATTATTACAGTATCATTATTATTAGGGGTGAGACAGACAAGGTGAGGCAGACAAGGTGAGACAGAGGTCTGTCTCACGCCATCTGTCTTACCTTCCACAGCAAGAGGCAGCCATGGTCACAAGGACCCACTGTGGTAACCTTTGCATTTTTTGTTGTTTTTTAATCCTGTCAATTGTACTAGAAGTGAAGACTAAACAGACTAATATTGTACAAGAAGCAAAGAACAGATTAACGTTTTACTAGAGTTAAAGAATAAACAGGCTGACATTGTACGAGAAGGTAAGAACAGACTAACATTGTACAAGAAGCTAAGAGTACACTAATTGTACAAAGTGCTTACAACAAACAGGCTTAAATTATACTAAATTCTAAAAACAAACAAACAATTTTTTTATTTTTAACTCAGGAGGTTAGTCACCCAAGATAACTCTTATTGGACTGTCTGTCTTTATTTCCATTGGTCCCTTTAATCTCGTCCCCCAAGATACGACCCATAATAGTCAGCTAACACCGAAGTACCTACATACTGCTAGGGGAACAGGTGCATCAGGTGTAAGGAAACATACATGCCCAACATTTCACTCATGCCCAGGAGTAAACTAACATTGTTCTAAAAGCTAAGAACAGGCAGACTGACCGTTAAGTAGGCCAGCATGTATCAAGTACTACTCAGAAACATGAGATAAACCAGATAAAGGGAATTATGATACATTATCAGTCAAAAAATCCATTAGAGTAATAACAAACATGTCTCTGCTACAATAATGACTACTTATGTATGTGTTGTTTCAGGCTTGCTGGTGTTGCATGAAGGGGTTGCATGAGGGTAAAGCAATGAGTCACCATAGCTGCTACCCTATACTCACTCCACTATTGCTGTTGCTGCTGTTGCATGACAATGTGTTGACAACCACCACTACTGCAGGTCAATTATGATTTTTTTTATTTTTATTTTAATTATTATTACAGGTGTCAGTCACCATTATGACAATTCGTAGTAGTAGTACTTGTAGTAGTAGATGTAGTAATAGCAGTAACAGTTTGTAATATGTATTAGTATTAGCAGAAGTAGTCATAGTATACCTGGAGAGGGTTTCGGGGGTCAACAACCCTGTGGGCTGGTCTGTGACCAGGCCTCATGGTGGATCAGGACCTGATGAACCAGGCTGTTACTGTTGGCTGCACATAAACCGACATACAAACCATAACCTGGCTGATCAGGAACTGACTTCAGGTGCCTGTCCAGAGCCTTTTTTTAAAATTGTACCATTTGTTCGTTAGCTACCTTTGTTGTTGTACACACGATTGTACTTAACTACATACCTTATGAGAAATCCTACGTAATAGTATACATGTATATCTAATTCTTATTTTTTTATTAATACATCAGGTGTTTCCCTCCAAGGCAGGGTGGCCCAAAAAAGAAAAACTTTCATCATCATTCACTCCATCACTGTCTTGCCAGAGGCATGCTGACACTACAGTTATAAAACTGCAACATTAACACCCCTCCTTCAGAGTGCCGGCACTGTACTTCCCATCTCCAGGAATCAAGTCTGGCTTGCCGGTTTCCCTGACTCCCTTTTTAAATGTTACCATGCTTACACTCCAACATCACGTCAAGTCCTAAAAGCCATTTGTCTCCATTCTTTTCTATCTAACACGCTTGCGCACGCCTGCTGGAAGTCCAAGTCTCGTGCACACAAAACCCCTTTTACCCCCTCCCTCCAACCGTTCCTAGGCCGACACCTACCCCGCTTTCCCTCCACCACAGATTTATACACTCTCGAAGTCATTGCACCCTCTCTACATACCCAAACCATCTGAATAACCCCTTCTCAGCCCTCTGGATAATAGTTTTGGTAATCCCACACCTCCTTGTAATCTCCAAACTCTGGATTCTCTGTATTTTATTCACACCACACATTGCCCTCAGACATGACATCTCCACTGCCTCCAGCCTTCTCCTTGTTGCAACATTTACAACCCATGCCTCACACCCATACAAGAGCATTGGTATAACTATTTATTTCCTTGCAAGTTTACAATGTGGTTGAATATTTTAGGAAGTATATTTACATAGGTAGTTTACAGTGAGGGTTTACAATGATTTGTAGTGCAAAGAGAGCCACTATCATGCCTTGGCATTACGGGCAGTCTAAACTTAATGCATTACTGATTACTTAACCCTAGACGTACAAAACATAGTTTGATAAGGTTGCACTAATTATGCACTAGGTTATACATCTATTAAATATTTGTTATTCAACATTTGCATTAGGTTAAACTATGAGAATTTATTGTACTTAGAGCATTTATTTATGGGGTTCTGAGGCTAGGGGAATAACACAGTGAGCAATGATATTTTAAGGCAGTGGAGAGGAGATTTGTTAGCTTTGTAGGTAAAGTTAAGTACTGAGTATTTAGTTTTGGGTGAGTAGGTGGTTTTTAAGAAGAGTCTTGAATTGATGTACTGACAAGGTTCCTTTGGTATTCACTGGTAATGAATTCCAAATTTTTGGGCTCTTTATGTGCATTGAGTTTTTACATAGTCTGAAATGTATACGGGGAACTTCTTGTGTTATGGTCGTGTGTCCTGTTAGGGTTGGTAAGGAAAAGTTTGGGGGAACTTCTTGTGTTATGGTCATGTGTCCTGTTAGGGTTGGTAAGGAAAAGTTTGTGTGGAGGGTTTATATTTGAGTGTAGTGTTCTATACAGGTCTCCCTCAACATTCGCGAGGGTTAGGGGATCAAGAGCCTCGCAAATGTTGAAAAACCGTGAATGTTTGGTGCCCCAGTATATTGTAGGGAAATATATTACAATACTGCTTCCTTAACTTGTTGAACCATGAATAATCATAAAATACATGAAAACGTCGTAAATTGTACTACATATATACATGTTATGCTTTAATAACGTATGTTATTTAATAACATGTATGTTAATAACATGTATGTTATTAAATACCACAGACTCCACCACTGCCTCCACCACTGCGAGTCCCTATTACCCTCCCTCCGACCCCCACAACTGGCAGCCAGCCCTCCCACCACTCAGTGTGGTGAGTGTTTTGTTTGTTCATTATTTGCTATTAAACTACAGAATAAATAATGTAAACCCATTCATGACTGCATATTGGAATGGCTATTAGGAAAGGTATTAGACGGTGACATCATGTGTTTACTCTTGAACACAGCAAAGAATCGAACATTTCTGCTATTGCTAATAATAACAATAGTAATAATAATAATAATAATAATAATAATAATAATAATAATAATAATAATAATAATAAATACGATATAATTGAAGAAGGAAATTGTTAAAAAATACGAGGGAGTGGTTGACACATCGTCAGTGTGACTTTGTTTATGCTGGAGTGAACATTAGTCTCCGTGCTCTTCCAAACATTTCACAATAATTCAGCGGTTGAGGCAGTGGTATTTAATAACATATATGTTATAAATAATAATAGTACATGTTATTATTAATAACATGTATTATTATTAACATGTATGTATTTAATAACATATATGTTATAAATAATAATAGTACATATTATTAATAACATGTATTTATTTATTTATTTATTTTTTATTTATTTATTTACAATTTGAGCATACATATAGAGGTACATTATTATTATTAACATGTATGTTATTAAATACCATTGCTTCAATCACTGCCTCTACCACTCCAGTCACACTCAGTCTACAAGCACCAAACACAATGAATTATTGTGGAATGTTTGGAAGAGCAGGGAGACTAATGTTCACTCCAGCATAAACAAAGTCACACTGACGATGTGTCAACCACTCCCTCGTATTTTTGTACAATTTCCTTCTTCAATTATATCATTTATTATTATTATTATTATTATTATTATTATTATTATTACTATTGTTATTATTAGCTGTAGCAGAAATGTTTAATTCTTTGCAGTGTTCAAGAGTAAACACATGATGTCACCGTCTAATACCTGTCCGAATAGCCATTCCAATATGCAGTCATGAATGGGTTTACATTATTTATACTGTAGTTTAATAGCAAATAATGAACAAACAAAACACTCACCACACTGAGTGGTGGGAGGGCTGGCTGCCAGTTGCGGGGATCGGAGGGAGGGTAGTAGGGACTCACAGGTGGCGGGAAACTTAAATATGATTTGGCGGCTGGGAATTTGGTGGCTGGGAATTTGGCGGTTGGGAATTTGGTGGCTGGGAATTTGGCGGTTGGGAATTCGCAAATGTGTGAAGCCCGTGAAAGTTGAAAATGTGAATGCTGAGGGAGACCTGTATATGTAGTAGGCACAATAATAAGTATGAATGTTCTTTATGATGAGTAAGTTTAGACTTTTGAATATTGGTGGAGTATGCTGTCTGGAGTGGGAATTTGTTATCATTCTGACTGCAGCCTTTTGCTGGGTTATTGATGGTCTGAGGTGATTTATTGTTGCTGAACCCCATGCACAAATTCCATAGGTGAGATACGGGTAAATGAGTGAGTGATACAGAGCAAGGAGAGCTGGTTGTGGAACATAGTACCATGTCTTTGATAGTATGCCTATGGTCTTAGAGATTTCCTTGGAAATTTGTTGTACGTGTGTCTGAAATTTGAGGCTACTGTCAAGGTGGATTCCTAAGAATTTTTCCTCTGTGAGTCTTGTGACAGGTGATCCGTTTGCCAATATGTTCAGTGGAACGTTTGTAGCTCTGTTTCCAGACTAAATGAAACAGGTTTTGTCAATATTGAAAATAAGCTTGTTAGTCATCATCCAGGTGGACATTTTCTGTAATTCAGCATTTACAGTGTTGGCTAGTATGACTGGGCTTGGGTGAGAGAAGAGAAGACGTCTGTAGTGTCGTCTGCAAATAATATGGGTTTGAGTAGTTGAGATGCATTTGGTAGGTTGTTGATGTAAATGAGAAAGAAAAGTGGGCCAAGAACACAGTAGGCCATCATTTAGCACGAGTTTATTTGGCACGATTTGGGTATTGCACGAGTGAAGAATTGCGGCACAATTTTATATAACATGTCGTATAATTAATTTAACACAGTTCAGTTTGTGGAAAGGAAAAAAAAAAATCTCTTTTGCTCAAGCAGCCGCCTTGTTCGAGCAGCCGGGGAGCCCTCCTGCCATCCCCTACCACTCCCTGACACCACCCCACCATCCTAGCGTTCGTAATTCATACGTGTCCAGTCCAGTCTTTCTGTGCTACAAGGCAGCTGTGTTTGTGAATTGTGTTATGATATTTTAATTACTATATCTTGTATCTGCCAAGCAGTTATAACACCCACTAGCCATACCAGTGTTATTGAAAGTGGCACTAAGAGGTAAAACAAAGATATTAGACAAGAGATAACCTGTGGCCATAATGAAGTGTTACTTTGTACACAGAAAAAGAGGTAAACATGAGTTTGTAAGACTGACTGACTTACTGAATAAGTCAGTCAAGTCACTCAATAAGTCATTCAATCAGTTAGTCAAGTTACTCAGTAAATCAGTCAAGTCACTCAGTAAGTCAATCAAGTCACTCAGTAAGTCAGTTCAGTCAGTCAGTCAGTCAAGTCACTCAGTAAGTTAGTCAAGTCACTCAGTAAGTCAGTCAAGTCACTCAGTAAGTCAGTCAAGTCATTCAGTAAGTCAGTCAAGTCACTCAGTAAGTCATTCAGTCAGTCAAGTCAGTAAGTCAGTAAGTCAGTTAAGTCAGTAAGTCAGTCAAGCCAGTAAGTCAATCAAGTCATTCAGTGACTTGACTGACTGAATGACTTACTGAGTGACTTGACTGACTGAATGACTTACTGAGTGACTTGACTGACTGAATGACTTACTGAGTGACTTGACTGACTGAATGACTTACTGAGTGACTTGACTGACTGAATGACTTACTGAGTGACTTGACTGACCAAATGACTTACTGAGTGACTTGACTGACTGAATGACTTACTGAGTGACTTGACTGATTGAATGACTTACTGAGTGACTTGACTGACTTACTGAGTGACTTAGACACTCCAGTACAACCATCAACTTCAGTACCAGAACCTCTACCATCCACCTCAGACCAGTAGGACCACAACATAACTCTCCACTCTCTTCACAATCATCCACAAACACCAGCACCCACAATTTAAGGTAAGAAATACTATTATTTCTTTTTTGTTTGTAGTCTTAAGCAGTAAAAACAACATAATACATCACAACAATGAACTAAAACTACATATTCACTTTTATTTTTGTAAGATGTGGAGGCCTAAAAAAAGGTGTTTGGCTTTTTGGGGGCTCCCTGGAATGTAACCCTATTTTTCCCCATAAGTTTTTCAGTTCATC
The DNA here is from genome assembly GCF_038502225.1 of Cherax quadricarinatus. Taxonomy (NCBI): domain Eukaryota; kingdom Metazoa; phylum Arthropoda; class Malacostraca; order Decapoda; family Parastacidae; genus Cherax; species Cherax quadricarinatus. The sequence continues at coordinate 21,545,753 of NC_091330.1, read as the reverse complement.
TAACACGATTTTACCTAACACGGCATTTTCAGGAACGTAACTACCGTGCTAAATGACGGTCTACTGTATAATATATTCTCCATGTTCATCCCTTGTGCAAGTGTTATTGGTATATTCAAGTGGATCTGAGTAGTTTATAGCTGTTCCACCCCCTTGCTGGTCTGGTCTACAGTTGTATATGGCTGTGTAACCAGGAATGGCATAGATATCTGTAGTACCAGGCTTTAGCCAGGTTTCGGTGAGAATAATGGTAGACATACTAGCATGCAAGAAATTTAGTAATGCTGTGAGGTCATCGTAATGTTTGCTCAAAGATCTGACATTGTAATTGTTTGCTCTAAGTAGTGCCTTTGCTTGTTCTGCCATGTAATAATTACAGTTACTGTTAGATTCATATAAGTCACTTCATAAGAGGTTGATATCAGGATCAGTGCTTGTAATCATAAGATTGAGTGTGATTTTATAACTAGACTTAAGAATAAAACAGCGCAAATAGAGTTCTTAGCACGTGAATTAGTACTTTAGTTATTTTAACAAATGTGAATATTTGTCTATGGTAGTTATTCTGAAGCTAAAAATAAAGGAGCTAGTGAATATAATAGTAAAACAGTGAAAGTAAAACACTCTAGCACCTGAATTAGCACCTTAATTATTTTTAAAGCTCAAAGGAGTTACTGAATAAAAGCCAGTACAGTAGGGCCCCTCTTTACGGCGTTCTGCTAATGCAGCGATTTCAAATTATGACCAAAATTAGCTATACGCCAAGCGGTCTTTCAAATACGGCGTGCCCCACCCAGTTTGTTTACATTCTCCATGAGCACATCTATTATCTCTGGAAACTTTCCAAAATTTCAAATGTTTAAAAGTTATTGCTTATTTTATATGTGCTCTGATAATTATGCTTATGTGTACCTGTACCTAAATATACTTAAACACTGTGCTGGAGTAAGGGTACACATTAAAATCACTAAGAGTCTCTCTACTCATGACGCCATAGTAATACTACGTAATACAGTGGAACCTCAAAAATCGAACTTAATCCGTTCCAGGAGCTAGTTCTAATTTCGAAAAGTCTGAAATTCGAATCAATATTTCCCATAAGAAATAATGGAAATACAATTAATCCGTTCCAGAAACCCAAAAATATTCACACAAAAAACACATTTTATAGAGATTAATTACAGTTTTACATACATATAAAATAACATACATATAAAATAATTAGGTAGGTAGTAGGTTGGTGTAGGTAGTAGGTTGGTAGACAGCAACCACCCAGGGAAGTACTACCGTCCTGCCAGATGACTGTGAAACAAAAACCTGTAACTGTTTTGCATGATGGTAGGATTGCTGGTTTCTTTTTCTGTCTCATAAACACGCTAGATAACAGGGATATCTTGCTACTCCTACTTACACTTTGGTCACACTTCACAGACACGCACATGCATATATATATATATACATACATCTAGGTTTTTCTCCTTTTTCTAAATAGCTCTTGTTCTTTTTTATTTCTTCTATTGTCCATGGGGAAGTGGAAAAGAATCTTTCCTCCGTAAGCCATGCGTGTCGTATGAGGCGACTAAAAAACCGGGAGCAATGGGCTAGTAACCCCTTCTCCTGTATACATTTACTAAAAAAGAGAAGAAGAAAAACTTTATAAAACTGGGATGCTTAAATGTGCGTGGATGTAGTGCGGATGACAAGAAACAGATGATTGCTGATGTTATGAATGAAAAGAAGTTGGATGTCCTGGCTCTAAGCGAAACAAAGCTGAAGGGGGTAGGAGAGTTTCAGTGGGGGGAAATAAATGGGATTAAATCTGGAGTATCTGAGAGAGTTAGAGCAAAGGAAGGGGTAGCAGTAATGTTAAATGATCAGTTATGGAAGGAGAAAAGAGAATATGAATGTGTAAATTCAAGAATTATGTGGATTAAAGTAAAGGTTGGATGCGAGAAGTGGGTCATAATAAGCGTGTATGCACCTGGAGAAGAGAGGAATGCAGAGGAGAGAGAGAGATTTTGGGAGATGTTAAGTGAATGTATAGGAGCCTTTGAACCAAGTGAGAGAGTAATTGTGGTAGGGGACCTGAATGCTAAAGTAGGAGAAACTTTTAGAGAGGGTGTGGTAGGTAAGTTTGGGGTGCCAGGTGCAAATGATAATGGGAGCCCTTTGATTGAACTTTGTATAGAAAGGGGTTTAGTTATAGGTAATACATATTTTAAGAAAAAGAGGATAAATAAGTATACAAGATATGATGTAGGGCGAAATGACAGTAGTTTGTTGGATTATGTATTGGTAGATAAAAGACTGTTGAGTAGACTTCAGGATGTACATGTTTATAGAGGGGCCACAGATATATCAGATCACTTTCTAGTTGTAGCTACACTGAGAGTAAAAGGTAGATGGGATACAAGGAGAATAGAAGCATCAGGGAAGAGAGAGGTGAAGGTTTATAAACTAAAAGAGGAGGCAGTTAGGGTAAGATATAAACAGCTATTGGAGGATAGATGGGCTAATGAGAGCATAGGCAATGGGGTCGAAGAGGTATGGGGTAGGATTAAAAATGTAGTGTTAGAGTGTTCAGCAGAAGTTTGTGGTTACAGGAAAGTGGGTGCAGGAGGGAAGAGGAGCGATTGGTGGAATGATGATGTAAAGAGAGTAGTAAGGGAGAAAAAGTTAGCATATGAGAAGTTTTTACAAAGTAGAAGTGATGCAAGGAGGGAAGAGTATATGGAGAAAAAGAGAGAGGTTAAGAGAGTGGTGAAGCAATGTAAAAAGAGAGTAAATGAGAGAGTGGGTGAGATGTTATCAACAAATTTTGTTGAAAATAAGAAAAAGTTTTGGAGTGAGATTAACAAGTTAAGAAAGCCTAGAGAACAAATGTATTTGTCAGTTAAAAATAGGAGAGGAGAGTTATTAAATGGAGAGTTAGAGGTATTGGGAAGATGGAGGGAATATTTTGAGGAATTATTAAATGTTGATGAAGATAGGGAAGCTGTGATTTTGTGTATAGGGCAAGGAGGAATAACATCTTGTAGGAGTGAGGAAGAGCCAGTTGTGAGTGTGGGGGAAGTTCGTGAGGCAGTAGGTAAAATGAAAGGGGGTAAGGCAGCCGGGATTGATGGGATAAAGATAGAAATGTTAAAAGCAGGTGGGGATATAGTTTTGGAGTGGTTGGTGCAATTATTTAATAAATGTATGGAAGAGGGTAAGGTACCTAGGGATTGGCAGAGAGCATGCATAGATCCTTTGTATAAAGGCAAAGGGGATAAAAGAGAGTGCAAAAATTATAGGGGGATAAGTCTGTTGAGTGTACCTGGTAAAGTGTATGGTAGAGTTATAATTGAAAGAATTAAGAGTAAGACGGAGAATAGGATAGCAGATGAACAAGGAGGCTTTAGGAAAGGTAGGGGGTGTGTGGACCAGGTGTTTACAGTGGAACATATAAGTGAACAGTATTTAGATAAGGCTAAAGAGGTCTTTGTGGCATTTATGGATTTGGAAAAGGCGTATGACAGGGTGGATAGGGGGGCAATGTGGCAGATGTTGCAAGTGTATGGTGTAGGAGGTAGGTTACTGAAAGCAGTGAAGAGTTTTTACGAGGATAGTGAGGCTCAAGTTAGAGTATGTAGGAAAGAGGGAAATTTTTTCCCAGTAAAAGTAGGCCTTAGACAAGGATGTGTGATGTCACCGTGGTTGTTTAATATATTTATAGATGGGGTTGTAAGAGAAGTAAATGCGAGGGTCTTGGCAAGAGGCGTGGAGTTAAAAGATAAAGAATCACACACAAAGTGGGAGTTGTCACAGCTGCTCTTTGCTGATGACACTGTGCTCTTGGGAGATTCTGAAGAGAAGTTGCAGAGATTGGTGGATGAATTTGGTAGGGTGTGCAAAAGAAGAAAATTAAAGGTGAATACAGGAAAGAGTAAGGTTATGAGGATAACAAAAAGATTAGGTGATGAAAGATTGAATATCAGATTGGAGGGAGAGAGTATGGAGGAGGTGAACGTATTCAGATATTTGGGAGTGGACGTGTCAGCGGATGGGTCTATGAAAGATGAGGTGAATCATAGAATTGATGAGGGAAAAAGAGTGAGTGGTGCACTTAGGAGTCTGTGGAGACAAAGAACTTTGTCCTTGGAGGCAAAGAGGGGAATGTATGAGAGTATAGTTTTACCAACGCTCTTATATGGGTGTGAAGCGTGGGTGATGAATGTTGCAGCGAGGAGAAGGCTGGAGGCAGTGGAGATGTCATGTCTGAGGGCAATGTGTGGTGTGAATATAATGCAGAGAATTCGTAGTTTGGAAGTTAGGAGGAGGTGCGGGATTACCAAAACTGTTGTCCAGAGGGCTGAGGAAGGGTTGTTGAGGTGGTTCGGACATGTAGAGAGAATGGAGCGAAACAGAATGACTTCAAGAGTGTATCAGTCTGTAGTGGAAGGAAGGCGGGGTAGGGGTCGGCCTAGGAAAGGTTGGAGGGAGGGGGTAAAGGAGGTTTTGTGTGCGAGGGGCTTGGACTTCCAGCAGGCATGCATGAGCGTGTTTGATAGGAGTGAATGGAGACAAATGGTTTTTAATACTTGACGTGCTGTTGGAGTGTGAGCAAAGTAACATTTATGAAGGGATTCAGGGAAACCGGCAGGCCGGACTTGAGTCCTGGAGATGGGAAGTACAGTGCCTGCACTCTGAAGGAGGGGTGTTAATGTTGCAGTTTAAAAACTGTAGTGTAAAGCACCCTTCTGGCAAGACAGTGATGGAGTGAATGATGGTGAAAGTTTTTCTTTTTCGGGCCACCCTGCCTTGGTGGGAATCGGCCAGTGTGATAATAAAAAAAAAAAATTATTTTATTATTTTTTTTTTTATTATCACACTGGCCGATTCCCACCAAGGCAGGGTGGCCCGAAAAAGAAAAACTTTCACCATCATTCACTCCATCACTGTCTTGCCAGAAGGGTGCTTTACACTACAGTTTTTAAACTGCAACATTAACACCCCTCCTTCAGAGTGCAGGCACTGTACTTCCCATCTCCAGGACTCAAGTCCGGCCTGCCGGTTTCCCTGAATCCCTTCATAAATGTTACTTTGCTCACACTCCAACAGCACGTCAAGTATTAAAAACCATTTGTCTCCATTCACTCCTATCAAACACGCTCATGCATGCCTGCTGGAAGTCCAAGCCCCTCGCACACAAAACCTCCTTTACCCCCTCCCTCCAACCTTTCCTAGGCCGACCCCTACCCCGCCTTCCTTCCACTACAGACTGATACACTCTTGAAGTCATTCTGTTTCGCTCCATTCTCTCTACATGTCCGAACCACCTCAACAACCCTTCCTCAGCCCTCTGGACAACAGTTTTGGTAATCCCGCACCTCCTCCTAACTTCCAAACTACGAATTCTCTGCATTATATTCACACCACACATTGCCCTCAGACATGACATCTCCACTGCCTCCAGCCTTCTCCTCGCTGCAACATTCATCACCCACGCTTCACACCCATATAAGAGCGTTGGTAAAACTATACTCTCATACATTCCCCTCTTTGCCTCCAAGGACAAAGTTCTTTGTCTCCACAGACTCCTAAGTGCACCACTCACTCTTTTTCCCTCATCAATTCTATAATTCACCTCATCTTTCATAGACCCATCCGCTGACACGTCCACTCCCAAATATCTGAATACGTTCACCTCCTCCATACTCTCTCCCTCCAATCTGATATTCAATCTTTCATCACCTAATCTTTTTGTTATCCTCATACCCTTACTCTTTCCTGTATTCACCTTTAATTTTCTTCTTTTGCACACCCTACCAAATTCATCCACCAATCTCTGCAACTTCTCTTCAGAATCTCCCAAGAGCACAGTGTCATCAGCAAAGAGCAGCTGTGACAACTCCCACTTTGTGTGTGATTCTTTATCTTTTAACTCCATGCCTCTTGCCAAGACCCTCGCATTTACTTCTCTTACAACCCCATCTATAAATATATTAAACAACCACGGTGACATCACACATCCCTGTCTAAGGCCTACTTTTACTGGGAAAAAATTTCCCTCTTTCCTACATACTCTAACTTGAGCCTCACTATCCTCGTAAAAACTCTTCACTGCTTTCAGTAACCTACCCCCTACACCATACACTTGCAACATCTGCCACATTGCCCCCCTATCCACCCTGTCATACGCCTTTTCCAAATCCATAAATGCCACAAAGACCTCTTTAGCCTTATCTAAATACTGTTCACTTATATGTTTCACTGTAAACACCTGGGCCACACACCCCCTACCTTTCCTAAAGCCTCCTTGTTCATCTGCTATCCTACTCTCCGTCTTACTCTTAATTCTTTCAATTATAACTCTACCATACACTTTACCAGGTATACTCAACAGACTTATTCCCCTATAATTTTTGCACTCTCGTTTATCCCCTTTGCCTTTATACAAAGGAACTATGCATGCTCTCTGCCAATCCCTAGGTACCTTACCCTCTTCCATACATTTATTAAATAATTGCACCAACCACTCCAAAACTATATCCCCACCTGCTTTTAACATTTCTATCTTTATCCCATCAATCCCGGCTGCCTTACCCCCTTTCATTTTACCTACTGCCTCACGAACTTCCCCCACACTCACAACTGGCTCTTCCTCACTCCTACAAGATGTTATTCCTCCTTGCCCTATACACGAAATCACAGCTTCCCTATCTTCATCAACATTTAATAATTCCTCAAAATATTCCCTCCATCTTCCCAATACCTCTAACTCTCCATTTAATAACTCTCCTCTCCTATTTTTAACTGACAAATCCATTTGTTCTCTAGGCTTTCTTAACTTGTTAATCTCACTCCAAAACTTTTTCTTATTTTCAACAAAATTTGTTGATAACATCTCACCCACTCTCTCATTTGCCCTCTTTTTACATTGCTTCACCACTCTCTTAACCTCTCTCTTTTTCTCCATATACTCTTCCCTCCTTGCATCACTTCTACTTTGTAAAAACTTCTCATATGCTAACTTTTTCTCCCTTACTACTCTCTTTACATCATCATTCCACCAATCGCTCCTCTTCCCTCCCGCACCCACTTTCCTGTAACCACAAACTTCTGCTGAACACTCCAACACTACATTTTTAAACCTACCCCATACCTCTTCAACCCCATTGCCTATGCTCTCATTAGCCCATGTATCCTCCAATAGCTGTTTATATCTTACCCTAACTGCCTCCTCTTTTAATTTATAAACCTTCACCTCTCTCTTCCCTGATGCTTCTATTCTCCTTGTATCCCATCTACCTTTTACTCTCAGTGTAGCTACAACTAGAAAGTGATCTGATATATCTGTGGCCCCTCTATAAACATGTACATCCTGAAGTCTACTCAACAGTCTTTTATCTACCAATACATAATCCAACAAACTACTGTCATTTCGCCCTACATCATATCTTGTATACTTATTTATCCTCTTTTTCTTAAAATATGTATTACCTATAACTAAACCCCTTTCTATACAAAGTTCAATCAAAGGGCTCCCATTATCATTTACACCTGGCACCCCAAACTTACCTACCACACCCTCTCTAAAAGTTTCTCCTACTTTAGCATTCAGGTCCCCTACCACAATTACTCTCTCACTTGGTTCAAAGGCTCCTATACATTCACTTAACATCTCCCAAAATCTCTCTCTCTCCTCTGCATTCCTCTCTTCTCCAGGTGCATACACGCTTATTATGACCCACTTCTCGCATCCAACCTTTACTTTAATCCACATAATTCTTGAATTTACACATTCATATTCTCTTTTCTCCTTCCATAACTGATCATTTAACATTACTGCTACCCCTTCCTTTGCTCTAACTCTCTCAGATACTCCAGATTTAATCCCATTTATTTCCCCCCACTGAAACTCTCCTACCCCCATCAGCTTTGTTTCGCTTAGGGCCAGGACATCCAACTTCTTTTCATTCATAACATCAACAATCATCTGTTTCTTGTCATCCGCACTACATCCACGCACATTTAAGCATCCCAGTTTTATAAAGTTTTTCTTCTTCTATTTTTTAGTAAATGTCTACAGGAGAAGGGGTTACTAGCCCATTGCTCCCGGCATTTTAGTCGCCTCATACGACATGCATGGCTTACGGAGGAAAGATTCTTTTCCACTTCCCCATGGACAATAGAAGAAATAAAGAAGAACAAGAGCTATTTAGAAAAAGGAGAAAAACCTAGATGTATTTATATATATATGCATGTGCGTGTCTGTGAAGTGTGACCAAAGTGTAAGTAGGAGTAGCAAGATATCCCTGTTATCTAGCATGTTTATGAGACAGAAAAAGAAACTAGCAATCCTACCATCATGCGAAACAGTTACATGTTTTTGTTTCACAGTCATCTGGCAGGACGGTAGTACTTCCCTGGGTGGTTGCTGTCTACCAACCTACTACCTATAATACATACATATAATATAAAATATAAAATAACATTTTTACTTACCTTTATTGAAGATTGGTGATGGCATCTGGAAGATAGGGAGGAGGAGAGAGGGAGTTGGGGTTAGTGTTTGGAAGGAGAATCCCCCTCCATGAGGACTTCAGGTAAAGCCCTCTCTGGGGTTACTTCCCTTCTCTGACTTTTAATGCCACTAGGACCAGCTTGAGAGTCACTGGACCCCTGTCTCACAAAGTAACTGTCCACAGTCCTCTGTTTCTGGTGCCTCTTTAACATTTCCCTAAAATGGGACATGGTTCTGTTACTGAACTTGTTGCAAAGATGGCTTGTTTCAGCTTGCTCATGGTGGTACTTCTGCACAAACGTTTGGACATCATTCCACTTGGCACAAATCTCCTTAATCTTTGAAGAAGGCACCTCATCCACTCCCTCCCTCCCTCAACAAGTCTCACACCACTCTCATACTTCTGTATTATTTCCTTCTTCACATCTATGGTGTTTCTCACTTTCTTTACCACAGGGGTACCACTAGCAAGTTTCTTTGGGCCCATGGATTTCACAGTCCCACAAGCACTAAACACGACAAAATAATCGTAAAATGTGTGAATGAGAGCACAGGTTAGGGTTCACTCAAGCATAAACAAAGCAAGACTGCTCACGGCGCCTGCGCGGGGACGTGGACAGAGCTGGCCAGCGGACAGGTCCCGTACCCGCCGGTCCAAAATTTGAAACGCGTTCGATTTTTGGTACACAGTTTGTCCGAAAAAATGGTCTTATTTTCGAAACGTTCGATATTTGGTACGTTCGATTTTCAAGGTTCCACTGTAATAATCTCTCCTGGGCACATGTCTTACTTTACGTTAATATGTATAGACATTTTCATTAATCCATCTATGATATTTTCTTTAAAATTATATAAGAAACATGTTACATAGCATATAAACATTATAACATACACCCACAGAATAAAAATTGACATAAATATAAGATTTGTTTACGAAGCGGCTTTGTAGGAGTGTCAGAAGAATTACATTTTCTCTAGTCAAACACTGGGGGATAACTGTAGATAAACATTCCTTTCGTATGTCTTCACTCTGTATATAGCAATTCACGATCCTTGCTGGTTTAGTTCTTATTTTTTATTATGATTTTAATAACTTATAATAATAACCTGTAATAATAATAAATTGCAATAATAACAATAATAATAATAATAATAATAATAATAATAATAATAATAATAATAATAATAATAATAATAATAATTTGTCAAAGCATCATTCCTTCTAAAAATTACATGAGAGTGGAAGTGTTGGTCTTTATTTATTCTTCTGTACCACTGTGGAGACAACTTGTACACAATGTAAGGTATTTGTATATGTTTATGAACCATAACCAGACATCATCTGTTTGTTTACATAGTGGATAGTGGGTGGGGTGGCCAGGCTGGCTTCCCTACACTGCCCTACCTACCACATGACTTTCTACAAATAAATACTTTTCACCTTTCACCCGACATTAAGACTACAAATATTTTAAGGAAGCAATGAGTGTATTGTATATGCATTTTATCACTCTATGGAGCTTTAAGCATCATCGTAGTATATTATGTGTGGGTGGGGTGGCCAGGAGGGCTACCACACCTAGCTTCTTACAGTAAATACTACTTGCCGTTTGCCCTACATTAAGACTACGAATATTTTGAGGTAAATAATGAGTACTGTGTGTGTATTTTACTTTTTATTGTTTTAAATGCCTAGTTCTATTGCTAACTTAATATATGTTAGTGTAAACTTATTATCTGGCATTTATATGCATTTATAAGTGGAAAAAATGGTGTTCTGCTTTTCGGTGATGTCTGCTTTCCGGCAGTAGCCTGGAACCTAACCTGTCGTGTAAGTGGGGCCCTACTGTACAAAGTATTGGTATGTAGAGAACTATTTCAAGAGAATATATATAGGGACTAAATTAAGTAGTGGTAAACAATATAAAATGGACAGACAGTAAATATGATATAAAATTAATTTAGAAGTAAGATTTGATGTATAGCACAATATTTAACCCTTTCAGGGTCCAAGGCCAAAATCTGAAGTCACGCACCAGTGTCCAAGAAATTATGAAAAAAAAAAAATTATTTTTCTTACAGAATTAAAGAGCATATTTTTGTGAAGGTAATAAAACAAAAAAAATAAGAACCTGATCAGTACTTACCGAGATACAGTGCCAAGAAGTTTATAGAAAATGATGTGGTGGTGGCAACATCGACGAATTCCACATACGCGTATTATATTATTTTGTTGTTTTAGTTGTTTTTTCTTTTCTTTTCCAATTTTTTTCTATTCCTACTAACATTTGGGGCCTGAGAGACCAATACTGTATATAATTGATATATATAAACTCACTGTATTGAACACAATAACCGCACTAAAGTTATTATCATATTATTGTTTACCACTGTTTTTTATTACAATAAACATGCACAAATATTGTATAATACTAATGTTCTATCATATATTTACATATTTACAATCACTGGACATGGTTTTAGAACTGCTGGAGCTTGTGGAACTCCTTGAAACAAGGCACCATGCACAGAGGCACCTTACATTCCTCACACATAAACCGAGTGTCTTTGCGTCTTTGTTGCCGTCGTTTTGTTTGTGCACAGACAATGCATCTCTTCTGAGCAAATTTCTTTTGAGTTGAAGGAAGCTGTATTATGAAATGATCACCTTCTCTCCTCAAACGCTTGGGTATATCGTGATGAATTCGAGGACCATGTTGTATTGCAGGTGTTGTTACCTGGTACTTCATTATGAGTTGTCTGACAACAGACAAACAAAATTCACCATACGGTGGTCTGTTACCAGTCTTTATTTGGTACATATTATATGCATTGAGCATTGAAATGTCCATGAGATGGAAGAAAAGTTTCATGTACCACTTGTAACTCTTACGAACACAGTCAACAAAACCAATCTGCATGTCACACTTGTCAACCAAGCGCATGTTTTGTGTATAATCAATCACTGACACTGGTTTTCGAATACGTTCATTAGTCACTCGATCAACTTTGCCACTGTCTTGCATTTCATTACGGTGAATGGTTGTCAACAATGTGACATCTCGTTTGTCATGCCACCGTAATGCCATGATGTCATTGGCAGTAAACACCTGCACGTCATCACCACAAACACCTGCGTTGAGCCTGGGCATATGTTTACGATTAGAACGCACTGTGCCACACACATCTGTCTTGTTCACTCGCATGAAATCACTGAGTAATGGGCTTGTGTACCAGTTATCGGTATATAATGTATGCCCCTTACCAAGATAAGGTGCCATCATGTTTCTCACTACGTCACCTGAGATACCCAATAACATCTTGGTATCTTTCAATGTTTTACTACCCGTGTATACAACAATATCCAACACCAGGCCACTGTCACAATCACAGAGTACAAACAGTTTTATACCAAAGCGGTTCCTCTTGCTCGGTATATACTGCTTGAATGACAGTCTACCTTTGAACAAAATCAAAGACTCGTCAATTACAAGATTCTTGAATGGATAAAAGTATATCCTGAACTTTTGTTTGAGATACATGAAAACATTTCTAATCTTGTATAACCTGTCACTTCTGTCAGGCCTGGTTTTGTCAGAGAAGTGCAACATACGTAACAGTAAGATAAACCTGTTCACTGGTATGATTTCACTGAAGACCGGGGTACAAATTAGCCGATCTGTGGACCAGTATGCTTTTATATTATGCTTATAGACGTGAGGCATAAGCATTATTGTTGCAAAAAGCAAATACATTTCTGCAACAGTCGTCTCTTTCCACCTGTGTAGTCTTGACTGTGGTGATAAGATCGTATTTGCCATGGTGTACTGAAAATACTTATTACTTTCCCTGGCAATAATTTCCATCAATGGCTGGTCAAAGAATAATTCAAAGAATTCCAGTTCATTGGCCGTGGTTCCAAGGGGACAGGTAGGTAGAATTCCACTTTGAGAGTCATCAAAGTGGTGAGGCTTGGGAACAAAATTGGGATTTTGCTGCCAATCCCACATACGGTTTTCTGGTGGATACTGGACATCATAGGCTGGTTGTACGGGTGGTTGTGGTTGTGGCGGGCTGGTGGCTGACGCTCCGCTTTGTCCTTGAACTGACGAGTCAGCAGCATGGGTCCCTGTGTGGCACGGTGAGTCACTCATGGCGGTGCCACTACCACCACCAGCACCACTAACACCATCCACTGATGCCTGTGGCTCATCCATGCCAAGTGTAGCCACATCATCCTCACTATCACTACCTAAAACGGGTGTAGGGCCACGGGATGTACTCCGGGATGTACTCCGTCCCCTGGGCACAGCATAGGGTACACTACCCGAGCGCATGCGGCGGCGAACATGCCGACGCTTCACTGGTGAATATGATTCCTCACTATCACTACTCGAATGATCGTCGAGCGCAATAAAATCACAATCCACGTCAGAATCATCGTCATTACTAAAGTCAGAGGCCTGGCCACGCGAAAATATTAGTTTTCTCTTACATTAGGAACACCCGACCGTGAGTCACAAGTGCCCACACCAGAGGTAGAAGGTCGAGGATCGTCGGGGTTTTCTGCACTATTATCGATATCCAGGTCATTATTTTCGGTCACTAACTTATCAAAGCCGTAGAATTTGTCTTCATTTCTACTTCCATCAGTGTCAGAACTATCAGACAGGAAGAGGAGAGTCCCAATTTTCCGGGGAGTGAGAGCTGACTTGCGACGAGGCATGGTGAACAAGGGTGACTGAGCCGGCGTTCCCACAATGCTATGCAGGCGCCTAGATTTTTTGTTTATGGTGCACACCCACGGCGCAGACCCATTCTCTCACATGTAGGCCTATGTGCGCTTTCGCGCTAAATTTGATGGCGCTAGAATTTTGGCATAGATCTACGGTTTGGACACTCACCGTAAAGCCATAGATCTACGGGACGGACCCTGAAAGGGTTAAGCAAGTAATAGCACTAAAAAAAGTACGTAGTATATGAGGTAGTTGGTACTAGCTAGTAAAAGTTAGTACAAGGAATTGCACAATAATGTAATAGGAACATACACTAAATACTCTACACGTAGATAATATGTTAAGGACAGTTAATCTGTAATGGAAATGTTAGCTTCTCTAAGGAAGTTGGAGAGATCATATTCATTTGAGATAGTATATTGGTGACCTACTGCTGTTTTTCTAACTAGTATTTTTCCATCTCGAGTGAAGCACTGATGGATTTTGTGCTCCTGCTTTCATGGAAGAAGTTCTTTGTCTCCACAGACTCCTCAGTGCACCACTCACCTTTTTCCTCCTGTCATTTCTGTGATTCACCTCATCCTTCATAGACCCATCTGCTGACACGTCCAGTAAATCCTCACCTAATGTCATTGATAGGTTCTTGGAAACTGCAACTTTAAGTGAAACGATGTATAACAAAACCAGTTTTACCATAAGCTAATTTATATAAACAAGAGTTAAGTTCTGGTCACAAAAAATTGGGCTTCTAAATAAATACCTCAAAACACTTATCAAGTTCACTTGATAAAGAATTATTGGTGATTAGGATTCTAGCATAGTAACATAAAGGGGACACAATCAATGTTTTAATGGTTGGAAGGATTATAGATATTGAGAATAAGATTATAATGTTTTACATATGTTTGTGCATATGTGGTTTTCATATGTATTTAGCTGATGTATACCTGGAGAGGGTTTTGGGAGTCACTACCCCCGCGGCCTGGTCTGTGACTAAGCCTTATGGTGCATCGGCCTGATCAACCAGGCTGTTACTGTTGTCTGCATATAAACCGATGTACAGACCACAGCCCGACTGATCAGGTAGTGACTAGGTGCCTGTCCAAAGCCTTCTTGGTGACAGCCAGGGGTCTATTGGTGATCCCTCTTATTTATGCTGAGAGGCAGTTGAACAGACTCGGGCGTCTGACAGTTATTGTGTTGTCTCTTATTGTGCTAGTGGTGCCCCTGCTTTTCATTGAGGGATGTTGCATCGCCTGCCAAGTCTTTTGCTTTCATAGGGAGTGAGTTTGGTGTTTAACCCCTTGACTGTCGCAACCCCAAATCCTGAGGTGTCTCCTGGTGTCGCAAAATTTCCAAAAAAAAATATATATATTTTTTTTCTTATGAAATGATAGAGAATCTTTTCCTGATTGTAATGACACCAAAAAAAAACGAAATTTGATGGAAAACTGATGGAATTACACTCTCGCGAAGTTAGCAACCTCGGCGATATTTACGAATCGGCGATTTTGCCCACTTTGACCCCTATTTTCGGCTAATTCCATTGATCCAGTTGACCAAACTCATAGCTATTTCATTAGAACTCCATTTTTTCTATCGACTGAGTACAAAAAACTGCCCATTTAGCGATTTCAACTACCCAATAACGTGGTCAGAAATTTGCAATTTGGCCAGTTTCACGAAAATTAAAAAATATGACAATTTCAAAATAAGGTCCAGAATGAACAATGCAGACATTCCTGGCTCTAAAATAACATTTTCTTTGTTCATCAGTCATGTCTCCAGGCCCCTCTGATATTACTCTTGCTTTTTATTTTGAATTTTTATTCAAACAAAAAATATAAGATTTACTGTTATGCAGACTACTGCAACATTGTAATAATTGTATAAATAATGTCAACCCATTCATGACTGCATATTAGAATGGCTAGTTGGACATTTATTGGAAAATGACATCATTTGTTTACTTTTGAACATCGGCAAAAATCAAACATTTACCCTACTTTGAGCTCCATTTCAAGGTTCTTTTCATAGTAAAACCAATCAAAATCACCTCTATTTCTATAATATGTTTTCCATTTTATCAAATTAGACCAAGAAAACGAGAATACAACCATAAATACCATACGAAAATAGACCACGAAGTTATTTTAATTAAAAAACGGTCGGAGTTTTTTTTCTCATTATGCACTGCGTGCTGCAGGATTTTTTTGTATGGTGCACACTGACCACATGGACCCATTCTCTCACATGTGGGCCTACCAGCTTTCTCCTGCTTGATTTGAAGCCTCTAGAATTTATGAGTATATATATGTCAAAAACGGTGGCTCGTAAGACATATATATACGACCAAAACAGTCAAAGGGTTAAATTTGGTACTAATCCCTCTATGATTTTCCAAGTATATATAATTATGTATCTTGCCTGCGTTCCAGGAAATACAAGTCGAGGAACTTCAACCATTCTCAGTAATTTAGGTGTTTCATCATACTTATGTGTGCCGTGAAGGTTCTCTGTACATTTTCAGGGTCAGCAATTTCACTTGCCTTGAAAGGCACTGTTAGTGTGCAGCAATATTCCAGCCTAGATAGAATAAGCGATCTGAAGAGTGTCATCATAGGCTTCGCATCCCTGCTTTTGAAGGTTCTTGTTATCCATCCTGTCATTTTACTAGCAAATGTGATCGATACAATGTTGTAGTCTTTGAAAGTGAGATCCTCTGACATTATCACTCCCAGGTCTTTTACATTAGTTTTTCGCTCTATTGTGTGGTTAGAATTTGTTTTATACTCCGATATACAGTGGACCCCCGCATAACGTTAAATCCGCATACCGATACATTTTATCACTAAGATTTTGCCTCGCATACCACTAAAAATCCCGCTCAACGCTATTCATCTGAGAAGCGTCTATGTGAGGCCTGAGCCAGCCTCACATGTTCCGCTGGTGGCATTGTTTACAAGCCAGCCTCCGCAGTAACATCCAAGCATACAGTCGGAACATTTTGTATTATTACAGCATTTTTGGTTATTTTATCTGCAAAATAAGTGACCATGGGCCCCAAGAAAGCTTCTAGTGCCAACCCTGTGGTAAAAAGGGTGATACTATGGTACCATGGTCAACTGCTGCTGCTGCTGCTGCTGTAGCACTGTCAGCTGCTGCTGCTGCTGTAGCACCATCAGCTGCTGCTGCTGCTGTACCACCGTCAGCTGCTGTTGCTGCTGTAGTACCGTCTGCTGCTGCTGTAGCACCGTCTGCTGCTGCTGTAGCACTGTCAGCTGCTGCTGTAGCACCGTCAGCTGCTGCTGCTGCTGTACCACCATCAGCTGCTGCTGCTGCTGTAGTACCATCTGCTGCTGCTGTAGCACTGTCTGCTGCTGCTGTAGCACCATCTGCTGCTGCTGTAGCACTGTCAGCTGCTGCTGCTGCTGTAGCACTGTGAGCTGCTGCTGTAGCACTGTCAGCTGCTGCTGCTGTAGCACTGTCAGCTGCTGCTGCTGTAGTACTGTCAGCTGCTGCTGCTGTAGCACTGTCAGCTGCTGCTGCTGTAGCACTGTCAGCTGCTGCTGCTGCTGCTGCTGCACTGTCAGCTGCTGCTGCTGCACTGTCAGCTGCTGCTGCTGCTGTAGCACTGTCAGCTGCTGCTGCTGCACTGTCAGCTGCTGCTGCTGTAGCACTGTCAGCTGCTGCTGCTGCTGTAGCACCATCAGCTGCTGCTGCTGCTGTACCACCGTCAGCTGCTGCTGCTGCTGTAGTACCGTCTGCTGCTGCTGTAGCACCGTCTGCTGCTGCTGTAGCACTGTCAGCTGCTGCTGTAGCACTGTCAGCTGCTGCTGCTGCTGCTGTAGCACCGTTGTTGGTGTGGCTTATTGAGAATACCAAGAAACAATTAACCCCAGAGGGTTAGCCACCCAGGATAACCCAAAAAAGTCAGTGTCATCGAAGACTGTCTAACTTATTTCCATTGGGGTCCTTAATCTTGTCTCCCAGGATGCAACCCACACCAGTCGACTAACACCCAGGTGAACAGGGAAAAATGCCTGGAACTAGTGCTCATATTGGTGAATTTAAAGCCAGCAAAGGTTGGTTTGAGAGATTTAAGAATCGTAGTGGCATACACAGTGTGATAAGGCCTGTTCTGGAAGAAAATGCCAAACAGGACCTACAGTACTCAGGAGGAAAAGGCACTCCCAGGACACAGTGTCTCATCAGTCATTGCTGCATCTTCAATAAAGGTAAGTGTCATTTATTCTTCATTTAGTAGAGTAGTACATGCACAATATATATTGTGCATGTACTACTCTACTTTTGTGCATGTATCCTTCTCTTTGTGTGTAGGAAAATGTATATTTCATGTGGTAAAAATTCTTTTTTCATACTTTTGGGTGTCTAGCACAGATTAATTTGATTTCCATTATTTCTTATGGGGAAAATTCATTCGTATAACGATAATTTCGCATAACAATGAGCTCTCAGGAACGGATTAATATCTTTATGTGGGGGTCCACTGTAGTTTTAATTTTCTCACGTTTTCCATATCGGAGTAATTGAAATTTCTCTTTGTTGAACTTCATATTGTTGTCTGTGGCCCATTTAAAGATTTGGTTGATGTCCACCTGGAGTCTTGCAGTGTCTTCAGTGGAGGAAACTCATGCAGATTCGGGTGTCATCTGCAAAGGAAGACATGGTGATGTGGCTTACATCCCTGTCTATGTCAGATATGAGGATGAGGAACAAGATGGGTGTGAGTACTGTGCCTTGTGGAACAGAGCTTTTCACAGTAGCCACCTCAGACTTTACTCTGTTTACTACTACTTTTCCTGTTCTGTTTGTTAGGAAGTTATATATCCATTTATTTATTTATTTTTTATTTGAACATGATACATAGTTGTACAAAGAAATACAGTTATTGGGTATACATGCCAAAAGCCCCTTGTATGCAGAGCGTTATGGGCAGGCTTAAAATTAACTTAAAATTAACTAAGCAATGATTCAGTGGTAAAAATTACAGTAAACAAATTACAACATGAAGTACAAATGAGTATTTCAAATAAGAAGCATTAAAGTTGTACAAATTTGTAGCATAACAATGTATAATATAATCGAATCAAATCGAGTATAATCAATGATTTGTAGCGCAGAAACAGATCATATGGTCATTAGATGAGTTACTTTGCATTCAAGAGAATGGAATATTCTATTAGGTAACGTAATTACAAAAACAGTTTGATAGGGTCACAGGTTATACATTTATGAGATGGTTATTCAGTATTTATTTAGTTGTGGTTGAGTAAGTGGTTTTTAAGAAGAGTCTTGAACTGATAAACAGACAGTATTTCTTTTATATTCACAGGTAATGAATCCCAGATTTTTGGGCCTTTTATGTGAATTGAGTTTTTACATAGTGTGAGATGGACATGAGGAACATCAAAGAGTGATCTGTGTCTTGTGTTATGGTCATGTGTTCTGTTGAGGTTGGTAAGGAGAAGTTTGAGGGGAGGGTTTATATCCGAGTTTAGTGTTCTATGTATGTAGTAGGCACAGTAATAAGTATGGATGTTTTGTATGGTGAGTAAGTTTAGAGTTTTGAATATTGGTGGAGTATGCTGCCTGGATTGGGAATTTGTTATCATTCTGACTACAGCCTTTTGTTGGGTAATTAATGGTCTGAGATGATTTATTGTTGTTGAGCCCCATGCACAAATTCCATAGGTGAGATGGGGTAAATGAGTGTGATATAGGGCCAGGAGGGCTGACTGTGGAACATAGTACCGTATCTTCGATAGTATGCCTATGGTCTTGGAGATTTTCTTGGAAATTTGTTGTACATGTGTTTGAAATTTGAGTCTGTTATCAAGGTGGATTCCTAAGAATTTTCCCTCTGTGAGCTTTGTGATAGGTGATCTGTTTATCATTATGTTAAGAGGAACATCTGTAGTTCTGTTTCCAAACTGAATGCAGTAGGTTTTGTCAATATTGAGAGTAAGTTTGTTTAATCATCATCCAGGTAGATATCTTCTGTAATTCGGTATTTACAGTATTGGCTAGTATGACTGGGCTTCGGTGAGAGAAGATGTATGTAGTGTCATCTGCAAATAGTGTGGGTTTGAGTGGTTGCGATGCATTTGGTAGGTCATTTATGTAAATGAGAAAGGGAAGAGGGCCAAGGACACTTCCCTGTGGGACACCAACTGGAACTGGCTGTGTGGAAGAGTTTGGTCCATTTGTGTGCACATACTGGCTTCTGTTGCTAAGGTATGACTTTAGGTAGCTGAGGGAGTGCCCTCTTATACCATAATGTGATAATTTTATGTGCAGCAAGTCATAGTCAACTGTATGAAAAGCTTCATGTAAATCAGTGAAGATCCCCAATGGGACTTCTTTTTTCTCGAATGTAGTGTATATTTGTTCTAGCACGTGTATAATAGCATCATTTGTATTTTTATTAGGCCTGAACCCAAACTGACAGGAGTTGAGTATGTTGTGGGAGATGAGGTAGGAATAGATTCGCTTATGAATTAGTTTTTCAAAGATTTTAGAGAGAGGGTGTAAGTTGGATATTGGCCTATAGTTATTAAAGTCTGCTTGATCTCCTCCTTTATGTATCGGGGTGACCCTCGCTATTTTGAGAACTGTAAGGAAGGTAGAGGATTCAATGGATTTGTTAAAAAGAGTGTTGCAATGATTGGTGACAGCGCTTGTGAAGCTTTTTTGTATATAAAGGGTGGTAAGGTATTTAAATCTCCTGTCTTGTTCTTTAGTGTGTTGATAATAAGGGAGAGTTCTGTTGGGTTAGTTGGAGCTATGAACAGTGTGTTCGGGTAGGTGCCAGTGAGATAATCATTGGGTTGGGTATTTGAGCTTGGGATTTTACGAAGCAAAGTTTTTTCCTATAGTGGAGAAGAAAACATTGAGTCTGCTGTTTCATTAGGTGGGAGTAGGGGTTCATCTGGTTTTGTTAGTTTGATTGTTCTGTTTCCTGATATCTTTTTTGTTCCTAGAATTTCAGATAGGGTTTTCCAGGTCTTTTTTATATCACCTTTTAAGTTGGATAATCTGTTCTCATAATACAATTTTTTAGCCCTTCTTATCAGGCTGGTTAGGATAGATGAGTAACGTTTTGTTTGGTCTCTGGTCATGTGACCCATTCTGTACTGTTTTTCATATAGGTGCTTTATATTTATGGATTTGAGGATGCTGGGTGTTAGCCAGGGACCATTCAGTCTCTTACCTGTGATCTGTTCAGTTTTTTAGGGCAGTGCTTGTTATAGAGGTATTGGGTCTTCTTTAGAAAATTATTAATACATTCGTCAGTATCTGTTTAGATTTCTAGCTCAGTTTGCCAGTCAGTGTTTGTCATTGCTGTTGTGAAGTTATTAATGGCTGCCTCATTGTGAAGTCTGAAGGTGACTTTAGTAGTGTCTTGGGGTATTTTACCAAGAGTTGTTATGAGGAAAGTAGGGTAGTGGTCTGTGGTATTATATGTAATTATGCCTGATTTTAAAGGGGATATGGTGTTGGTCCAGATGTGGTCAAGTAGGGAAACACTAGTCTCTGTAACTCTTGTAGGTTTTGTTACTGTTGGTAGCAACAAGCAGTTACTCATAGTGTTTGTGAATTCAGTTACATGTAGGTCCTGGTCTTGCAGGAGATTTATATTGAAGTCTACTGAAAGTAGTAAGTGATCTTTATTTATGTGTGCATCAGTTATCATACTTCCTAGGTTTTCACTAAAATGGTTAATATTTGACTGTGGTACTCTGTATATGTTTATCACTGTGAGAGGTTTTTGTAGGTATTTGGATTTGAATTTAGCTATTATATATTCCCCATGTTCATCCCTTGTGCAAGTATTATTGATACATTCTAGTTGGTCTGAGTAGTATATAGCTGTGCCACCCCCTTGTTGATCTGGCCTACAGTTGTGTATGGCTGTGTAACCAGGAATGGCATAGACATCTGTAGTATCTGGCTTTAGCCAGGTTTCGGTGAGAGTAATGATGGACATAATGCGTCGAGGCAGCGGCAGCAACAGCAGCGACCTCCAAGCTCCGTACTTTTCTCCAACTATCACAGCCACCAATGCTCCTATGATGACCTAGTTACAAGCAAAACTGCACTACCCAACGTAGCACCCAGAATGACCAAAGATTACCAACAGTGAAACCTACAAATCAAAAATACAGTGGACCCCTGCATAACGATGGCATCACATAGCGATTATTTCGCATACCGCTTACTTTAATTGCAAAAATTTTGCCTCGCATACCGCTTAAAAACCCGCTTACCGATTTTCGTCCGAGACGCTTCCAATGTGCGGCCAGAGCCACGCTCACATGTTCCGCCGGTGGCATTGTTTACCAGCCAGCCTCCGCAATAACATCCAAGCATACAATCGGAATATTTCGTATTATTACAGTGTTTTCGGTGCTGTTTCTGGAAAATAAGTGACCATGGGCCCCAAGAAAGCTTCTAGTGCCAACCCTGTGGTAAAAAGGGTGAGAATTAGTATGGAAATTAAGAAAGATTTTGAAGGGTTTGGGGCTAACCCTGAGAAGCCTATGCCAGTTGTGGAATCCATTGTGCCTACTTCAAAAATTAAGGAAATGTGTGCACAGTGGGTTGAACTGCAAACCTTTATGGATGAAAATCACCCTGACACAGCTGTTGCAAGCCGTGCTGGTGACTATTTCAATGACAATGTTGTGGCCCATTTTAGACAAATCGTAAAGGAACGGGAGGTACAGAGCTCTATGGACAGATTTGTTGTGCGACAGAGGTCCAGTGACTCTCAAGCTGGTCCTAGTGGCATTAAAAGAAGAAGGGAAGTAACCCCGGAAAAGGACTTGCTACCTCAAGTCCTAATGGAAGGGGATTCCCCTTCTAAACAGTAAGAAGATAATGCTCTCCCCTCCTCCCATCCCATCAATCATCACCAGATCTTCAATAAAAGTAAGTGTCATGTAAGTGTGCATGCCTTTTTCAGTTTGTGTGTATTAAAATTAACATTTCATGTGGTAAAAAAAATTTTTTTTCATACTTTTGGGTGTCTTGCACGGATTAATTTTATTTCCATTATTTCTTATGGGGAAAATTCATTCACATAACGATTATTTCGCATAACGATTACCCCTCTTGCACGGATTAAAATCGTTAACCGGGGGTCCACTGTAATAGAGATCAAAGGAAGACTGCCCTCAAACCCAAAGCAACACCCCGCTGCCAGCCGAACAACGTAACCCTAAGCTTTGTATAACTACAACTTCTTCTTAACTACAACAATTCCTGTAGTATTATGAGGCGCAATCTCAGAGGAAACAGCACCAAGGCCAGCAAGAAAACACCGAAAAATCAACTATTCAACAAGTGTAGCCAGGAGGACGCCGGCCCAGCTCCCACCCCTCTCACCACCCCTCAAGGCGACACCACAACAATAACAACAAACATGGCTTCCCCCAGCCCATCTACCCCTCTCTTCCCCGGATTCAACCTACCAAGTAGTCTCTCAGGTATGACCAACGATCCAGATACCCTAAAGTCATGCATCTCCACCTTAGTTATTGAAAATATGAATCTTCGAGAGACGCTAACAAAACAAGACACCAGGATGACACAACTCGGGAACAAAATTCTCAGTCTTGAACAAAAGTTATCAACACCAGGAATGACTAACTATGGCAAGACCATCCAAACAGTCATAGATAGCCATGCAGAACAAATAAAGTCTCTTAATACAAAGGTTGAAGAAGCAGTAAAAGAATGGAAGAACAACTTAGATAACCAGTTCAGTGACTACTTTGCTCTCCAAGAAGATAAAACTGAACAAGATAAACTATCGGACGCAGTAATAGTTAACAGTCCACTTTTTCCCAGTGATATGAACCAAACGAACAGTAAAGAAATTACTATCCAGATCATAAAGGACCAAACAAAAGTTACAGTACCAGAGTCAGAAATAAAAGAAGCCAGGTTACTAGGATCCCATGGTAGAAAAAGTGTTATGCTTAGATTCCACTCACATGACAGGAAAAAAGACTTAATTATTGCATCTATTAAAGTAAAGAAAGAGGTATACATAAACGAGTGTCTTACCAAAAAATGTCAGAACCTCCTGTATAGAGTCAGAAAACTTAAGCGGGAGAATAATGACACAATACACCAATGCTTCACACGGGATGGGAAAATTCTAGTTAGGAAAACGAATGTAGGTCAACTGTACACAATCACGAACGAGAATGATCTATCATGATCTCTCAGGGATACTAATCTTACAGAGAATAACTAAACAATGTCCAACCTAAAAACCTACGTAGTGTAGTGTATGTTTTGCTCCATTATTGTTCAAATTTCATAGTACAATCTCTTAGTAATTAAATAATCAACTACCTCATTTTGTGATTTTACTTGTAAGCATAAGTCACCTTATCTAATTTTCCTATTTACTATTGTTTGCTTAAATATTAGCTGAATTGATACTTTCTCTGTCCATATTACTACCTCATATTTTTTTAAATACTATTAATTGATATTACTTACTAAAATTAATAATTAATTACCATTTTTACTATCAGTACAATTTACTCTTAACATTTTTGACATCATTTAATTACCATTACTTGTCTAATTACCATAACCTGTTTTAATACCACATTTACTATCTTAGAGTACTCTTAAATACCTTGTACTGCCAAATAACCTCAAGTATAACTACCAGTGCAATTTTGAATCCAAATAACTGTTCTTAAAATTTAATACTTGAAATGAACATTACTTTTTAATTTTTTTTTTTTTTTTGCTAGTTAATCTTTTTTTGTAATCATTATTACTTACTAAAATTTTATTGAACACCATATTTACTACCAGTCAATTTTACTTTTGTACATTAATCATTATTTTATACTTTTCATAACATTTTGTTGCCAAATTTTCAAGTTTGTATATTCAACTCCAACCTTTATGTTATCCTTTGTACCTGTGTACCTGTCTACCATCTTACTATCATATTATAACCAAGTCATTGCCATTGTTATTTTTTACTTATTATTCTTTTGGTACTTTAATTTGTGAATGTTTTTTGTCAATTTAAATCTAGTTATGCTCTTGATCTTGTTAACAACCTACATCAGACCCTAGTGCAATTGCAAGTACCATTTTAATTTGTATTTTTATATTATAAGTTTATACCTAGTTGTACTTTAGCTCATTCTAGCTCAATACATAGACAACACCTAAACTAACTATACCTAGTTGTACTTTAGCTCATTCTAGCTCAATACATAGACAACACTAAATTCATTATATTAGACCTTAGTGCAATTACAAGAGTGAGTCTGGTGCCACTTGTAATTTTTTTTTTTATAGTATTAGTTTATACCTAGTTGTACTTTAGCTCATTCTAGCACAACACATAGACAATATCAATTTTATTATGTTTATTAGTGACTATACTCTATATGACCAAAGTGCTTTAGCACTTTGGTCATATAGAGTACAGTATTAGAACTCACCATATAATACAGGATATAAACAACCACTATTTAAACCTAAAAGATGAATGATCACATTGACCCTGATCTAAACCTCCATAATCTAACACACAATCAAAACTTATTGGAAAGTAACTGCCTTTATTACACAGCATCACAAGCCAGCACTATCCTGAACACTGCTCAAAGTCTATCAGTTCTTAACTACAACATCAGGTCCTTAAGCAAACACTATGATGACCTCCTGGCACTCCTTGAGTCACTAAAGACACCCTTCTCCTGCATTATTCTTACTGAGACCTGACTTAAGCAGGACACAACTGATATCTACCCACTACCAGGATACACAGCAATCCACAACTGCAGACCATACCAACTTGGGGGTGGTATTGCAATCTATTACTCTAACCAACTATCTTATATTAGCACTAATTGCTTTAGTGATGAATATGGGGATTACATTTTTGTTAATTTTACTGTAAAAAACCTCAAGATGCCTATAACAATCGGTGCCATATACCGGATACCCCACACAAACATCCCAAACTTCAGTGAGAATCTAAAGTCACTAATAACAAACAGACAAATGAACAAGCACCACCTTCTCTTAGCTGGAGACTTCAATATCAACCTTGGCCTACCAGATGATCAGACTGTAACTGATTTCATCAACAATATGAACAACACACTTCTCATACCAACAATAACTAAACCAACCAGGCTGACTGAAACAAGTGCAACCATAATAGACCACATATGGACCAATATACTAGCCCCCCTTAAATCAGGGATAATCACAGACAGCACTACTGACCACTACCCAACCTTCCTCTTAACAAATATTAGTAAGCCACCACTCGAATACAACAAAGTTTCATTTTAGACTCCATGACGAGGCCTCAATAAGGAAGTTCACAGCAGACCTAGAGACTGTTGACTGGCCTACAGAATTCTCCAATGCCAATGGTATTGATGATTGGACAGACATTTTTCTTAACAAAATACTTGGACTATACAACAAACATTGTCCTATATAAACGAAACAGATCACGAATAAACGGCTTGGTTGCCCATGGCTAACCAGCAGCATTCTGAAATCCATTGATAAGAAACACCAATATGAAAAGCAATATAGACAGGGCTTAATACACAAAGATATTCTTAATATTCAACAGTTCTCACCAAATTAATAAAGAAAGCCAAACAACTGTACTACTCCAGCAGATTCACTGACACAAGAGGAGATATAAAAAAAGACCTGGAAAACACTTTCCCAGATTCTGGGGACCCACAAACTGAAAAAAAACAAGAATATTGTTCTAACTAAACCTCATGAAACACCACTGCATCCCACTGATACAGCTAACAAGATAAACGACTTCTTCTCAAACATAGGATCTAATCTCGCCAGTAAAATCCCACGTACCAATGCCCGTGCCGGGGGCTACCTAGATGGGAATTTCCCAAATTCCTTTTATCTTGTACCAACTGAGCCCACGGAAGTCACAGCGATCATAAAGTCACTTAAAAATAACTCGGGGAATCTTTCTCACGTCCCACCATTATTATACAAGCGAGCGGCCCATGTCCTTTCGCATGCTATTACATTACTTTTTAACAAGTCACTAGAAACTAGCACTTTCCCGACACTACTCAAGACAGCAAAGGTTACACCAATACATAAAGGTGGCGATCCTACAGACGTAAACAACTATAGGCCAATATCAAACTTACCATTGCTATCCAAAATCTTTGAGAAACTCGTGCACAGGAGACTATATTCATTTATAACGTCACAAAACATACTCAACCCCTGCCAATTTGGATTCAGGAAAAATAAAAGCACTAATGATGCAATTATAAAAATGCTAGATCTGCTTTACACAACATTGGAAAATAATGAATATTCGCTAGGAATTTTTATTGACCTAAGAAAAGAGTTTGACACAGTAGACCACGGCATCCTGCTCCACAAACTTGACCACTGTGGTATAAGAGGCCATGCGCTTGCATATTTTAAATCCTACCTTTCTAATAGGTATCAGTATGTCAACATTAAAGATACAGCCTCATCAATACGGCCACTTGATACTGGAGTTTTGCAGGGAAATGTCCTTGGACTCCTGCTCTTCGTCATTTACATCAATGATCTTCCAAACATATCCCAACACCTGAAACCCATTCTTTTTGCTGATGACATGACTTATGTCATCTCCCACCCTAATCTTGCCACCCTCAACACCATTGTTAACGAGGAGCTGCTCAAAATATCGACTTCGATGACAGCCAGTAAACTTACACTTAACACTGGCAAAACCTACTGTATTATGTTTGGTAGCAGAGCAGGTGTTGCGCAACTTAACATTAAGATCGACAACACTCAATTGCCAGACATAATGAGGGCAAATTCCTTGGCCTATACCTTGACAACAACCTAAATTTCAGCACCCATATTCAACACACAAGAAAAAAAGTATCCAAAACGGTGGGGATCCTCTCCAAGATACGATACTACATACCGCAAACTGCCATTCTCACACTATACCATTCACTTATATATCCATACCTCACCTATGCTATCTGTGCATGGAGTTCAACTGCAGCAACACACCTAAAGCCAATAATAACCCAACAAAAAGCCTCAGTAAGAATAATCACTAAATCCCATCCCTGGCAACACACCCCCCCACTCTTCATAGATCTAAACTTACTCCCTGTTCAGAACATCCACACTTACTACTGTGCAATCTATATCTACAGGACCTTAAATTCCAATATTAACCTTGACCTAAAATGCTTTCTTGATAGTTGTGACAGGATCCACAGGCATAACACCAGACACAAACATCTCTATGACATTCCCCGTGTTCGACTAAACCTTTACAAAAATTCAATGTATTTCACAGGACCTAAAATCTGGAACACCCTACCTGAAAACTCTAGAACTGCAGACACATTCATCACTTTCAAAACTAGAGTTAGAAAACATCTGATCTCCCTGATCCACCCCGACAACTAACTATATGATAACCACCTGGTGGTTCACAATTACACTCACTCGCCCACTCACTATAAACCCAGAAATACTAATCTTAATCTTAAAATAATAAATCCTAACTAGTCATAAGTTTGCCTATGATACTCCAATATAGACACCTTGTATTGTGCCAAAACAAAAGCCTTCACATTGCTAAACTCCCAAATTATGATGTAGTCACTTAACCTTAATACCATAATCTGTAAGGATTTAATGTTAAGAATTAATCTAAGTCTGCTTGAAATGCCTAGCCAGGCTAGGTGTCCTAGTGGCCCCCTCTGTAATTAGTATTTTATAACATGTAAACCACACAATACCCAAAACCTGTAAACCCCACATTGTAACCCTTATAGAGAATAAATTTGAATTGAATTGAATTGAATACTGGCATGCAGGGAATTTAGTAATGCTGTGAGGTCATCGTAATGTTTGTTTTAAAGATCTGACATTGTAGTTAAGTCACTCAGTAAGAGGTTGGTATCAGGATCAATGTTTGTAATCATAAGATTTATAGTGAATTTATAATTAGACTTAAGTAGAGTGGACCCTTGCATAGCGCTATTAATCCGTTCCTGAGAGCTCAATGTTATGCGAAATTATCGTTATGCGAATTAATATTCCCCATAAGAAATAATGGAAATCAAATTAATCCATGCAAGACACCCAAAAGCATGAAAAAATTTTTTTTACCACATGAAATATTAATTTTAATACACACAAACTGAAGAAGACATGCACAGTTACATGACACTTACCTTTACTGAAGATCTGGTGATGATTGATGGGATGGGAGGAGGGGAGAGTGTTGATGGTCTTAGTGTTTAGAAGGGGAATCCCCTTCCATTAGGACTTGAGGTGTCAAGTCCTTTTCCGGGGTTACTTCCCTTCTGCTTTTAATGCCACTAGGACCAGCTTGAGAGTCACTGGACCTCTGTCGCACAACATATCTGTCCATAGAGGCCTGTACCTCTCGTTCCTTTATGACTTTCCTAAAGTGTTTCACAACATTGTCAGTGTAATAGTCACCAGCACGACTTGCAATAGCTGTGTGAGGGTGATTTTCATCAAAAAAGGTTTGCACTTTAAGCCACATTGCACACATTTCCTTAATCTTTGAAGTAGGCAACTTCTTCAATTTCTCTATCCCCTCCTCTGGAGCAGTTTCTTCAGGTGTGGCCTCTTACTGTTGAAGATGATCTAGCAGCTCATCAGTGGTTAGTTCTTCATTGTCCTCCTCCACCAACTCTTCCACATCCTCCCCACTAACCTCACCAATATGAGCACTAGTTCCAGGCATTTTTTCCTGTTCACCTGGGTGTTAGTCAACTGTTGTGGGTTGCATCCTGGGGGACAAGATTAAGGACTCGAATGGAAATAAGTTAGACAGTCCTCGATGATGCACTGTCTTGGGTTATCCTGGGTGGCTAACCCTCCGGGGTTAATCGTTTCTCGGTAATTGTTTCACATTAAGCCACACCAACAACACTCTTTCCACATCTTCGAGTAATACAGCTGATGGTGGTGCAGCAACAACAACAGCTGACTGTGGTGCAGCAACAGCTGACCATGGTGCAGCAGCAGCTGTGGTGCAGCAACAGCTGACTGGTCCAATAACAGCTGACCATGGTGCAGGAGCAGCTGACTGTGGTACAATAGTATTTATCACCCTTTTTACCACAGGGTTGGCACTAGAAGCTTTCTTTGGGCCCATGGTGGCTTATTTAGCAGTTACAAGCACTATAAATAATGGAATAATACAAAATGTATTGAATGTATGCATGCAACCGGCCACCCTGGCTTGTTAACAATGACAGCAAGGCAGGCGCTCAGGCTGGATGGACAGGTTCGGGACGAGTCATGTTCAGAAACAGCTGATGGTGGTGCAACAGCAGCTGACCGTGGTGCAGCAGCAGCTGACTGATCCAGCAACAGCTGACTGGTCCAGCAACAGCTGACTGATCCAGCAACAGCTGACTGGTCCAGCAACAGCTGAATGTGATGCAGCAGCAGCTGACTGATCCAGCAACAGCTGACTGGTCCAGCAACAGCTGATCGTGGTGCAGCAGCAGCTGACTGATCCAGCAACAGCTGACTGGTCCAGCAACAGCTGATTGTGGTGCAGCAGTAGCTGACTGGTCCAGCAACAGCTGACTGATCCAGCAACAGCTGACTGGTCCAGCAACAGCTGATCGTGGTGCAGCAGCAGCTGACTGATCCAGCAACAGCTGACTGGTCCAGCAACAGCTGATCGTTGTGCAGCAGCAGCTGACTGATCCAGCAACAGCTGACTGGTCCAGCAACAGCTGATCGTGGTGCAGCAGCAGACTGATCCAGCAACAGCTGACTGGTCCAGCAACAGCTGATTGTGGTGCAGCAGCAGCTGACTGGTCCAGTAACAGCTGACCAGTGCTAACCACAGGGTTAGCACTAGAAGCTTTCTTGGGGCCCATGGTCACTTATTTTGCAGATGAAATCACCAAAAATGCTGTAATAATACGAAATGTTCCGATTGTATGCTTGGATGTTACCGCGGAGGCTGGCTTGTAAACAGTACCACCGGCGGAACATGTGAGGCTGGCTCAGGCCGCACATTAGACGTGTCTCGGACAAATAGCGTTGAGTGAGTTTTTTAGCGGTATGCGAGGAAAATTTTAGTGATAAAATGTATCGGTATGTGGATTTAACATTATGTGATGCCAACGGTATGCGAGGGTTCGCTGTATAAGAGAATGAAAATACAGTGGACCCCCGGTTAACGATATTTTTTCATTCCAGAAGTATGTTCAGGTGCCAGTACTGACCGAATTTGTTCCCATAAGGAATATTTTGAAGTAGATTAGTCCATTTCAGACCCCCAAACATACACGTACAAACGCACTTACATAAATACACTTACATAATTGGTTGCATTGGGAGGTGATCGTTAAGCGGGGTCCATTGTATTTTAAAGCTAAAAAATAGCACCTGAATTATTTTAACAAATGTGAATAAATGAACTAAGGTAGTTCTTTAACCCTTTGACTGTTTTGGTTGTATATATATGTCTTACGAGCCAGTGTTTCAGACGTATATATACTCAATAATTCTAGCTGCTTCAAATCAAGCGGAAGAAAGCTGGTAGGCCCACATGTGAGAGAATGGGTCTGTGTGGTCAGTGTGCACCACATAAAAAAAATCCTGCAGCACACAGTGCGTAATGAGAAAAAAAAACTGATCGTTTTTTTGGATTAAAATGCCGACTTTGAAGTGTATTTTCGTATAGTATTTATCGATGTATTTGCGTTTTCATGGTCTTAGGTGATAAAATGGAAAACATATTACAGAAATAGAGATGATTTTCATTACTGTGACGATGAAAACGACCTTGAAACTGAGCTCAAAGTAGCGGAAATGTTCGATTTTTACCAATGTTCAGGAATAAACAAATCACACCACACGTCCAATACACATCAACTGGGGAGTCTAATATTCTTTCACTAGTGCACTGATATTATTTATACCATTTTTACAATAATGCAGTAGTCTGCATAACAGTAAATTTTGTATTTTTTTGTATGAATAAAAAATCAAAATAGAAAGCAATAATAATATAAGAGGGGCCTAGAGATGTGACTAATGAACAGAGGATATGTTATCTTAGTGCCAAGAATGTCTACCTTGTTTATTCTGGACCCTATTTTGAAATTGGCATCTTTTTTAGTTTGCATGAAATTGGCCAAATTGCCATTTTCTGACCACAATATTGGGTAGTCCAAATTGGTAAATGGGAGGTTTCTTGTACTCAGCTGATAGATAAAATGGAGTTCTAAAGAAATAGCTATGAGTTTGGTCAACTGGAACAACGGAATTGGCTGAAAATAGGGCTCAAAGTCGGCGAAATTGCCGATACGCATATGTCGCCGAGACCGGTAACTTCGCGGGAGCGTAATTCCATGAGTTTTCGACCAAATTTCAAATTTTTGGTGTCATTACCATCGGGAAAAGATTCTCTATCATTTCATAAGAAAAAATAATTTTTTTTTATCAAAAATTTAGCGACATAGAATGACAGTTTCAGAAAGGGTCCTGAAACAGTCAAAGGGTTAAAGCTAAAATAAAGGAGAAAATATAAAAGGGACTAAAATAAGTACGTAATGGTAAACAAATAAAGTGGTAATCAAATAAAGGAGCTAGGGAATATAATAGTAAAATAATGAAAGTATTACACTTTAGCACCTGAAAATAGCACTTTGCCTGTTATTCCTTTATCATGCATTTCGTGCACTATTACAATATGGTCACATTTGTTGAAGGCTTTTGCAAAATCTGTGTATACTACATCTGCGTTCTGTTTGTCTTCTGTAGCATCCAGGACCTTGTCAAATTGGTCCAGTAATTGGGATAGGCAGGAGCGACCTGCTCTAAACCCATGTTGTCCTGGGTTGTGTAACTGATGGGTATCTAGATGAGTGGCAGTCTTGCTTCTTAGAACCCTTTCGAAGATTTTTATGATATGGGATGTTAGTGCTATCGGTCTTTAGTTCTTTGCTATTGCCTTACTGCCCCCTTTGTGGAGTGGGGCTATGTCTGTTGTTTTTAGCAGCTGTGGGATGACCCCTGTGTCCATGCTCTCTCTCCACTGAATACTAAAAGCACATGATAGGGGCTTCTTGCAGCTTTTGATGAATACGGAGTTTCTTGATGAACACAGAGCTGGGATATGTTGGGAAGAGAAGGTGTTTATAATGGTAGTTTTGAAAATATTGGCCGAGATATTGGTTCTGGAGATTTTCGACGAAGAATTCCAGATTTTAGGCCCCTTTTATGTACATTGAATTTTTGAAGAGATTTAGCTGGATACAGGGAATGTCAGATTTTGTGCCAAGTATTGTGTCTGTGGGTCCTGTTGCAACTATCAAGTTGAGATTAATATTAGAATTTATAGTTCTGTAAATCTAGGATGCACAGCAGTAAGAATGAATGTTTTGTATAGTGAGTAGGTTAAGGTCTTTGAAGAGTGGGGTGGGGTGCTGTTTTGTGATCATTCATACTGCAGCCTTTTCTTCGGCTACTATTGGCTTAAGATGAATTGCTGCTGTGGATTCCCAGGCACATATAGCATATGTGAGGTAGGGGTAGATCAGTGAATAGTATAATGTAAGAAGTGCTGTTTGTGGTACATAATAACCTATCTTTGAGAGGATACCAACTGTTTTGGATACATTTTTTGTTATGTGTTGGATGTGGGCATTGAATGTCAAGTTGCTGTCAAGGTGCAAACCCAGAAATTTTCCCTCATTATGTTTAGTGATAATGTGCATTGTTAATCATAATGTTTAGTTGGACATCACTTGCACTGCTCCCAAACATAATATAGAAGGTTTTGTCTAGTGTTAGGTGTAAGTTTATTTGTGGTCATCCAGGTTGATATTTTTACAAGCTATTCATTAACAATAGTGTTGAGTGATGCAAGATTAGGGTGGGAGATGACAAAGGTTGTGATGGCAGTCGTAGTGGTGGTGGGTGGTATGGGGAGGGAGGTATAATTGTCATCACTGGTGATGGGTAAAGGTGAATCTGGGTCCTGATCATGATTGATGAAGGGCAGAAAAGCAGCTTGGTTATTATCATCACAGAAGGTGAGGGTGGAAGTGTTGCAAGAAACTCCTGAGGGGACTGGTGTTGCTTCAGGCTGGAGCAGAGTGATAAGTGGTGTTGATGATGGTGGTGTTGCTATTGCTGCAACTGCTCCAACTTCTTGATTAGCTGGAGTTTTAAAAAGCATGTCCAAGGTTTGTTGTCATGCATGTTTATTCTTCTGTTCATATAATTCCCTGCAGCAGTTGTATCCACTCATTATTATCCTGTTTGCTTCTGAACTTCTCTCTGTTTGTGGATCTTTTTCAGTGAAAATGGCCATAGTTTTGTCTTTAGAAATGTAAGTTCATTTTAGCATTTATTTAAAAAAAAGGCCCATTTCATCTGTCTTAAAAATTTGCTGTGATGTGTATCCCCCTTCATCAATAATTTTTTTCAGTAAAGCTGGGTAAGCAGATGCGGCTTCTTTGTCGGCACTTACAGACTTGCCTGTTATTTGTATGTTATGCAATTTTGAATGTTTCTTGAAATGCTCAAACCAACCACAACTTGCCACGAAGGTTTCACTGTTAGCACTAGAACCCTGTTATGTACAGTGGACCCCCGAGTTTCGGCAGCATCGACTTGCATGAAATTTGACTTTTGGCAAGTTTTTTCGGCAAAATTTGGCCTCGAGTTTCATGATTAGACTCGTGATTCGATGACTGTCCGGTACCCGTCCGCCCGTCACCGCGCACACAAAGCCAGTCTCCCACGCCATTCACGCTCAGTGTGCCATTGTTTACCAACACATGACCATCACCCCGCAGGTTGATATGTAATAATCCATTGTTTTTTGTGATTGCAACTGCTAAATAAGTCACCATGGGCCCAAGGAAAGCTAGTGCAAGCCCTTTGGTAAAGAAAGCAAAGAACACGATCCAGAGGGATTTTGAAGGGTTTGAGGCAGACCCTGACCCTGCCGACCCTCTGCCTGTTGTGGAAGGTGTTATGGCATTGGGCAAGTCCATGGGAATGGAGGTGAGTGACGGGGATGTGGAAGAGTTGGTGGAGGACCACAGGGAAGAGCTAACCACTGACGAACTGCAAGAGCTTCAACTGGAACAGCATCATACCACAGCTGAGGAACTTGCTTCAGAGGAGGAGGAAAAGAGAGTGAAGGAGGTACCTTCTTTGGTGATTAAGGACATGTGTTCAAAGTGGAATGAGTTGCAAAGTTTTGTTGAAAAGTATCACCCTGACCAAGCTGAAACAAGCCATATCTGCAACATGTTCAGTGACTAAACCTTATCCCACTTAGGCAAATCATAAAGAAATGCCAGAAGCAGACCTCTCTGGACAGATATTTTGTGCGACAGGGGTCCAGTGACTCTCAAGTTGTTCCCAGTGGCATTAAAAGAAGAAGGGAAGTAACACCAGAAAAGGACTTGCTACCTGAAGTCCTAATGGAAGGAGATTCTCCTTCCAAACAATAGTGTACACCTTCCTCCTATCCCCTCCTCCCGTCTTCCATCCACCCAGAAGTCTTCAGTAAAGGTAAGTGTTATGTTATTATTATTTTTATATGCATGTACTTGATTTCTGATTGTTTTCAGTATGTAAATCTATTTAATTTGAAAAAAAAATATTTTATTTTAATATTTTTGGGTGTCTGGAATGGATTAATTTTATTTACATTATTTCTTATGGGGAAAATGGTTTTGAGTTTCGTGAATTTCGACTTTTGGCAGGCTCTCTGGAATGGATTAATCACGAAACTTAGGGGTCCACTGTATTTTTCTTTAGATCTTTAAATAAACTTGCAGCTTTCATTTGTATGGCCATTAACCCATAAACGCTCCAAACATATATATACGTTCTTACCACTAGTGTCCCAAACGTATATATACGTTCTTAACGCTAGTGCCCCAAATGTATATATATACGTTTTATTTTTCCTGCCTTCAAATTTGGCACGATTGGCCTGAGATGCCTTGTCAACTTAGAATGGGTCTTAACACTCAGTGTGCACTGTATTAAAAAAGTCTGGGACCACTTAGTACCTTGTGGGAGCATCAGTTCAAATGAGCACCAGCTAGAGCAAACAGTGCGACAAACACCTGGGATTCACTGATTTCATGTAGTATTAACTCTCCCATTTTAAGAGGAGAGTGATTTTGACCCCGAGTTTAGTGGCTTTGAGGTGGATGTGACCATAAGCGGTCGAGGAAATATCAAAAAACCTTGATAATAACCCATGTGCAATATTTGTGCATCACCCTTTCAGAATGTCTTATAACCTATGCCCTAAGCAAAGAGAAACAATTCTGGAATGTAATACTTGTTCAGCTGGCTGGCTGGCTGGCCAGCTGCATGGCTAGCCAGCTGCTAGTGGCCTGACTCTATCTCTGTTTGTCTGTCTGTATCTATGTCTATCTATGTCTGTCTCTGTCTTTGTCTGTCTCTATCTCTCTGTCTCTGTGTATCTCCTTCTCACAGGTACACATAAATACAAGTATACATAGTGTAAATTACCTAGGATAACCCAAAAAATCAAGACAAAGTGCTATAGTCTGCTTGAAGATTTATTTATTTATTTATTTATTTATTTATTTTATGTCTTTCCAAACAGTACATTGAGATTGTGTGTATACAATAGTGGGTTGCAATGCAAAGAGAGCCTCTATTATGCCTAGGCATTATGGGCCAACTTAACATTATTGGCTTACAGACTACTTAATACTAAGGATTATATCATAGTTGTACAGTAGGATAGTAATTATTTCATAGTTGTACAGTAGATTATTAATTATAAATGAATCAATATTTGTATAAGACAAAAGATATATTCATATATTTGAAAAAGCTTTTTGTGAAAACAGTGATTCAATTATATTCCTGTCAACAATGGATAAAAGGTTCAAAGTGATTCTTGAAGTTATGATGTGGGAGTGCATAAGTCAGTATGTGTGTACTGAGTATTTGGCGTTTAGTTTAGGGTGATTAAGTGGCTTTTGAGAAGAGTCTTAATTTGATTTTCAGACTGGGTTACTTCAATATCTTCTGGTAATGAATTCCATATTTTGGGGCCCTTTATGTGCATAGAGGTTTTACACAGTGTGATATGGACACGAGGTATATCAAAAAGAGATCTGTGTCTTGTGTTGTGGTCATGTGTCCTGTTTAGGTTGGTGAGGAGAAGTTTGAGTGGAGGGTTTATATTTGCATGTGTATGTAGTAGGCACATGAATAAGTATGGATGTTCTTAATGGTGAGCAGATTCAGACTTTTGAAAAGTGGTGGAGTATACTGGTGGGAGTGGGAATTTGTTATCATTCTTACTGCTGCATTTTGCTGGGTTATTAGGGGTTTTAGGTGATTGGATGTTGTTGATCCCTATGCACTAATTCCATATGTAAGATAAGGGTATATGAGTGAATGGTACAGTGCCACGAGAGCTGATTGTGGAACGTAGTACCTTATCTTTGATAGTATGCCTACAGTCTTGGAGATTTTCTTGGTGATTTGTTGTATGTGTGTCCGGAACTTAAGGCTACTGTCAAGGTGGATACCTAGGAATTTTCCCTCTGCAAGTCTTGTGACTGATGATCCATTTAGCGTTATGTTAATTGGATCATTTGCAGCTTTGTTTCCAAACTGAATGAAATAGGTTTTATCAGTGTTCAGGGTAAGTTTGTTAGTCATCATCCAGGCAGATATTTTCTGTAATTCGGCATTGACTGTGTTTGCTAATATGACTGTGTTTGAGTGGGAAAAGACCTCTGTAGTGTCATCTGCAAATAATATGGGTTTGAGTAGCTGTGATGCATTCGGTAGATAATTGATGTAGATGAGAAAGAGGAGTGGTCCATGGACACTTCCTTGTGGGACTCCTACTGTGATTGGTTGGGTGGAAGAGTTTGCATCATTTGCATACACATATTGAGTTCTGTTACTAAGGTATGAATTTAGGTAGTTGAGAGAGTGGCCTTTGATACCATAGTGCTTAATTTGGAGTACAGCAGTTCATGGTCGACTGTATCGAAAGCTTTATGTAAATTAATGAAAATGCCCAGTGGGACTTCTTGCTTTTCTAGTGCAGTATATATTAGTTCTAGCATGTGTATGATAGCATCATTTGTGCTTTTATTATTCCTGAATCCAAACAGACAAGGGTTTAATATGTTGAGTAAAAGTGATGGTGCAGTCTTGTGGCTTTCTCTGAGAGAGAGCTAGATGGATAGACAGATAGACAGGGAGCTTGACAGACAGACAAGCTACAAGGTACTGTACTTGTGTACCAGCAAAAAACAAAGTGAGGGCCGACGCTCATCAAATGTCACCTCTAATCTTGTCAAGTCTTTTCACTGCACCCTCGCGTATGCTCATCAAATGTCATGTCTTATCTTATGTTATCTTATCACTTCACTGTCAGGGGTGGACCAAGGCTTGTTTTACGTGCTTCAAAGATGGTGGTGGTGGTGGTAGTAGTAGTAGTATATTATTATTATTATTATTATTATTATTATTATTATTACTATTATTATTACTATGACTATTATTATTATTATTACTACAACTATTATTATTATTATTACTACAACTATTATTATTATTACTACAGCTATTATTATTATTACTACTACTATTATTATCATTACTGCTATTATTATTATTACTACTACTATTATTATTATTACTGCTACTATTATTATTACTACTACTACTATTATTATTACTACTTCTATTATTATTATTACTACTACAGGTGCGCCGTCACAAATCCGGCAATCAGTTATTCGGTTCCTTCAGTTATTTGGCACTAATTTTGGCTAGCGTAATTTCAAATTTCCAGGGTCGCCACACCAGCCTGCTGGTACTGTTTGGTGGCGCTACTTGCTGCATAAGTCATTCCAATTTTTTTTTCTCCATTTATTGTTTTACCCTGCTTACTTTTAGCCCTAGCCATGGTTCCAATGAATAAAAGAAATGCTTGTCATTATGTTAAGCACCTACACAGTACATTATCCATTAAAGATAAGGTGGCTTTGAAGCCACTGTCGGTTGCCATGAACTCAGTCTCATGAAGCAGGAGAATATGCTTTATTATTATGCTAATATCAACACTACAGCTTATTTGCCTATCACAATTGATCTAATATGACATAATAAACAATATAAATAACATAAAACATGTTAAATACTCCAGAATTAATAATTGGCATAACACCAAGCAGTTCAACAGAGTTATGAAGAGGATATGGTAAACAAATACCATTTTCCTATCCTTGTCTTGGTGGCTTATATTAGAGAAAACAGAGTACATAGCACAAGGCTAACTATGATATTCACTCGTACTCCACCATAAACATGAAACAAAAAAGTTATTTTCTCTCTATAGATTATCACACATAGCAGCATATGTGTAGAGAACCTAGGATAACCCCAGAAAAGTCAACGTGGCTTATTTTTAGTACCTGGCTTGGGTTAGACATATATGATTTTTGGTAAATACAGTGGACCCCCGGTTAACGATATTTTTTCATTCCAGAAGTATGTTCAGGTGCCAGTACTGACCGAATTTGTTCCCATAAGGAATATTGTGAAGTAGATTAGTCCATTTCAGACCCCCAAACATACACGTACAAATGCACTTACATAAATACACTTACATAATTGGTCGCATTGGGAGGTGATCGTTAAGCGGGGGTCCACTGTATTCGATTCCCAGCCAGGGTAGAAACATTAGGCGTGTTTCTTTACACCTGTTGTCTATGTTTACCCATCAGTAAATGGGTACCTGGGTGTTAGCCGACTAGTGTGGGTGTTATCCTGGGACACTGACCTAATTTTCTTGAAATACTCAGCATAACAAGTGCCTTTCTATACAGTAGTATGTCACTGATGTCAGCTAGGCCTGTATACCTTGTACATGTACGTGTAGTAAATAAAGATCTTATTATTATTATTATTATTATTATTATTATTATTATATTATTATTATTTTCTCAGTTGTTTGTTGGGTTATCTTATTCAAACTTGGGCAATGTATGATGGAAAGATACTTCTTCACGTACACCAAAAATGAAAGAAATCAGACCATAAATAGCGGAGTTCACTTCTCAGCCATTAGCGGCCGCTTAGCGGTATATTTTTGTATGGTTGTTATGGTTATATTCTCAGTTTTTCGGTCTCATTTGATAGAATGAAAGATACATTACAGAAATAGATATGATTTTGATTGCTTTCATGACGAAAAGTACCTTGAAATTGCGCTCACAGTAGCGAAAATGTTCTATTCTTTAGCGAAGCTCAAGAGTAAACAAATGACGTCACCGTCCAATACCTGTCCGCCTGCCAGTCTAAATTCCAGTACGGAGTCAAGAATGGATTGACATTATTTATACAATTATTACAATAATGCAGTAGTCTGCATAACAGTAAATCATCTATTTTTTTTTTTTTTTGTGAATAAAAATTCCAAATGGTAAGGAAGAGTAATATAAGAGGGGCCTGTAGCCGTGACTAATGAACAGGGAAAATATTATTTTAGTGCCAGGAATGTCTGCATTGTTTATTCTGGACCCTATTTTGAAATTGGCATCTGTTGAAATTTGTGTTAAATAGGCCAAATTGCCAATTTCTGACAACTTTATTGGGTAGTTGAAATAAGTGAATGGGCGGTTTCTTATACTCAGTTGACAGACTAGAAGTAAATAAGTTTATTCAGGTATACACAAATACAGTTACATAGATTATCATACATAGCAGTGTATGTATAGAGAACCTAGGATAACCCAGAAAAGTCAGACAAAGTGACTTATTTCCAGTACCTGGCTTGGGCTTGC
>NC_091330.1:21480581-21503081 GCF_038502225.1 Cherax quadricarinatus | reverse complement strand
CTTCTATTCTGAGTTAACCCTTTGAGGGTCGACAGGCCCTCTCCGAGACTCGTTTTCAGAGTCGGCCAAATTAAAAAAAAAAGAATAATTTTTTCTTATTAAAATATAGAGAATCTTTTCCCGATCATAATGACACCAAAAGTATGAAATTTGATGGAAAACTTACGGAATTATGCTCTCGCGAAGTTAGCAGTCTCGGCGATGTTTACGCATCGGCGATTTTGCCCACTTTTAGCCCCATTTTCGGCCAATTCCACTGTACTAGTCGACAAAAAACATGAATATTTCGCTAGAACTCCATTTTTTTCTATCGAATGAGTGCAAGAATCCACCCATTTACCAATTTCAACTATCCATTACAGTGGTCAGAATTTTGCAATTTTGCCAATTTCACACAAATTTCAAAAGATGCCAATTTCCGAATAGGGTCCAGAATAAACAAGAAAGATATTCCTGGCACTAAAATGACATTTCCTCTGTTCATTAGTCACGTCTCAAGGCCCCTCTTACATTCTTTTGCTTTCCACTTTGAATTTTTATTCTCACAAAAAATAGAAGATTTACTGTTATGCAGACTACTGCATTAGTGTAAAAAATGGTATAAATAATATTGGCACACTTGTGAAAGAATATTATACTCACCAGTTGACGTGTATTGGACGCTTAGCATGATTTGTTTACTTTTGAACTTTGGTAAAAATCGAACATTTCTGCTACTTTGAGCTCAATTTCAAGGTACTTTTCATTGTAAAACCAGTCAAAATCATCTCAATTTCTGTAATATGTCTTCCATTCTATAAAATGAGACCAAGAAAGCTAGAATACAACAATAAATACCATACGAAAATACAGTGCAAATTCGCTGTTTTATTCCAAAAAAACGGTCAAGTTTTTTTTTTCTCATTATGCACTGTGTGCTGCAGGATTTTTTTTATACTGTGCACACTGACCACATAGACCCATTCTTTCATATGTAGACCTGCCAGCTTTCTCCCACTAGATTTGAAGGCGCTAGAATTTAGGCGTACTAGTACGTCAAAAACCCTGGGTCGTAAGCCGTACTAGTATGGCCGAAACCCTCAAAGGGTTAATTTTGTAGCTGTTGATGGTGTTACACTTTCAGCACAAGCTTTAATCTTTTCAGCATTACTGCGAATTGTTCATTCAGTTGTTGGTGGTAGACCAAGAGCTCTTCCAATATCCACACCTTGCTGTACATCAAGAAACCTTCTTAAAACTGATACTTTTGTTTCTAATGTCACACTTTTTCTCTGTTTTTTTTATGGCCACAGATGTCAGGAGTGCACAGTGCTCCTTTAACACTCATTACAACAGGGTTAAATCAAGAATAAATGTTTGCAAAGTGAAAATTGTAAGGAGCACCTCCTGCCACCATGCAGTTTAAAAACAAGCAATAACAAATATGGAAGACTCGCTGAGTGCTTTCACAGTGCATCATTTGTTGTTGTGCATTTGTATGATTATTGTATACTTTACGAATTTTTATTTTACTTTCTCCACACAGTGGTCCTGGTTGGGAATCGATTTTTTTTCTCATCAACGTAATAGTGAAAGTGTTTAATGAAATGAGGTTAGTTGAGAAGCTACTGTAGCCTTTAACCCTTTTAGGGTCCGTGCCGTAGATCTACAGCTTTACGTTGAGGGTCCAAACCGTAGATCTACGCCATGAGCTCAGCTCACTCTGATAAACTGTGAGCGGTAAAGTTGGGCCTAGATATGAGAGAATACATCTATATGGTGTGTGTGCACCACATAAAACAAATCTTGCAACACACAGTTCATAATCAGCGACTTTGCAGTGTTTTTTCGTATATTTTTTATAGTTGTATTTGTGATTTTTTTGTCTGATTTGATAAAATGGAAGATATATTACAGAAGTAGAGATGATTTTGATTGGTTTTAGTACTGAAATGG
The DNA here is from genome assembly GCF_038502225.1 of Cherax quadricarinatus. NCBI lineage: Eukaryota > Metazoa > Arthropoda > Malacostraca > Decapoda > Parastacidae > Cherax > Cherax quadricarinatus. Next base: position 21,501,146 of record NC_091330.1, on the reverse strand, counting down.
CTTGAAACTGAGCTCAAAGTAGCAGAAATGTTAAATTTTTGCTGATGTTCAAGAGTAAACAAATGACCTCACATGTCTAATACACATCAGCTGGTGGGTCTAATATACGTTCACAAATGTGGTGATATTATTTTTACAATTATTACAATATTGCATGACAGTAAGTCTTCTATTTTTTGGTTTGAATAAAAATTCATTATGTGAATTAAAAATCAAAATGGAATTCATATGTAAAGCCTGAAAACGTAACTAATGAACAGAGGAAATGTTAGTTTAGTGCCAGGAATGCCGGCATTGTTTATTCTGGACCCTATTTTGAAATTGGAATATTTTGAACTTTGCACTAAATTGGCCAAATTACCAATTTCCAATCACTTTATTTTGTAGTTGACACAGCTGAGTTGGCGATTTGTCGTGCTTAATCAATAGAATAGAAGTAATACTAGTGAAATAGCTAAGAATTTGATCGACTGGAGTAAGGTAATTGGCCTAAAATGGGAGTCAAAGTCGGCAAAATTGCCAATGCATAAATATCGCTAGCACATCAAAATTCACGAGAGCATAATTTTGTCAATTTTCCATCAAATTTTGTACTTTTTGTTTTATTACCTTCAGAAAAAGATTCTCTACTATTTCGTAAGAAAAAATAACAAAATTATTTTTGGAAAATTCTTGGACACTGGTGTGCACTTAGAAATTTGGCCTCTGGACCCTGAAAGGGTTGAGCATTAGGATTAGTTTTGCCAAAATGCATCACCTGCCAGTGTTTTATTACATGTAAACTGCATTTTTTATACCAAAAAGAAATAAATAATTTTAAATTTAATGTAGTAGTACTCTTATAAGTGATAGTAATAGTATAAGTGATAATAGTATAAGTAACAGTACTAGTAGTATAAGTAATTGTAGTAGTACATATAAGTAATAGCATCAGCCTCATGGTCATTATTTTTCTTAGTAGTTTAGTAGCAGTGTAGTAGTAGTAGTAGCAGTAGCATAGAAGTAGTAGTACACTGAGCCCTCTAATTAAATGACTAGTAAGGGGAAGGGGGTGGATGATATTGACATCTGTTCAAAATTTCTGAATTAAGAATTTTTTTTTCATGATTATAACAAAGAAAGTCCTGAATGACTCACGAAATCGTAAGTCTGAATGAGCAGACTTGGTCCACTGATTCAGAAAACAATGAGACACTAAGGATACAGGTACAGTGGAACCTCTACTTGTGAGCGTGTCCATGTGCGAGTTTTTCCAAATATGAGCAGTTGATGGGTCGATTTTTTGCTTCCATACACAAGCAAAATTTCCACAAGCGAGCAGACCTCAAGGCAGGTTCCTTGACACTGGTGAGGGGCTCTTGCTCTTGATCTCGGGAATTTTATCTCATTTGTTTGTTGGTCTGTCTTATTGAAACTTGGGCAATGTATGAGGGAAAGATGCTTCTTAACGTACACCAAAAATGAAAGAAATCTAAGCATAAATAATGGAGTTCACTTCTCAGCAATTAGCCACCTCTTAGCGGTAATTTCGAATGGTTTTTATGGTTGTATTCTCGTTTTTTGGTCTCATCTGAAAGAATGGAAGATATATTACAAAAATAGATATGATTTTGATTGCTTTCACGATGAAAAGTGCCTTGAAATTGACCTCAACCTAGGAGAAATGGTCCATTGCTTGGCTGTTTCAGAGTAAACAAATGACGTCACTGTCCATTCCAATATGCAATCGTAAATGGGTTGACATTATTTATACAATTATTGCAATAAGGAATAACAATAAGTCTTATATTTTTTGTGTAAATAAAAATTACAAATGATTTATATAATAATGATAATAATAATAATTAGTATATGTATAATAATAATATAATAATACGTATAATAATAATAGTATAATATAATACAATAATAATAATAATAATAATATGTATAATAATAATAATACATATATAATAATAATGTACTACATATAATAATTATAATAGATGGCTTCAAAAGGCTGTCACTAGATGGCAGTGTTTACCACAACAAAGAGGGAGCAGTTGTGGCCGCCTCCACCTGTTATATAATGACATATTTTATCCGTTCTAGAGTATATATCGTGTTTCTGCTATTGATATTGTTTGTTATGTCATATTAGATGAACTGTGATATATAAATAAGCCGTATAGATGATATTAGTGAAATTATTCATGAAGTATTTTGCCTGGTCTCCAGACAAACTCTCGTACACCGCCCATACCACTGCATGAATGACATATTTTATTCATTTTAGAGTATATATCAGGTTTCTATGTTATTTATATTGTTTATTATGTCATATTAGATGAAGTGAGATAGGTAAATAAGCCATAGAGATGATATTAGCGATATTATTGAAGTACAGAATTCCACTGGAACGAATTAATTGCATTTCAGTTAATTTAAATGAGGAAAATTGACTCTGCAATCGAGCAAATCCAGTTGCGAGCAAGGTCATGGAACAGATTAAACTCGCAAGTAGAGGTTCCCCTGTATTGTAACTGTAGCACTACAGTACTCTGCTGTATAGTAATTTTATAGTACTGTATGTAATTTACAGTAATTTTAGTTTTATTGTTGAGAGATGAGGTGTAAACTGTAAGTTTGTTCTCACTTCTACAGATATCTGCTAGTGGCCTTCTTTTGTGTCTAACATGTAAACTACATTGTCTGTGTACAGCCTCTCCTCATTTAGCGACATACTTGTTTACCAATGACTCGGACTTATGACAGGCTCTTTGACCAGTATGCATACCTAAATAGTGTATATTAGAAGTAATTTCCTCTACTCTGTTTATTACAGTATACAGTACACTACTGTATAAACATTTAAAAATATGCCAGAAATGTTATAAATGGTACAAAGGTGACATTAAAACAAGATGATTGACACAAACCCACTACCATTATAGTATGCTCCTCACTTAGCAATGAATTCATTTACTGATGAGGTCTTAGGAACGGAACTCTGTCGTTAAGTGAGAGAGAGGCTGTATTTGCATTAAAGAAATAAAAATTTTAATTTGAGTTTGATGCACCCATGCCACTGAGATCCCAGACTGAACCTTCTTTATAACTTCAAGTTTCTGCTTAACACTGAGAGCTGCACATCTCTTGGCACCATGCTTGCTGTGGAAGCCATTGTTAATTGCACTTTACTAAATGTGGTAATAAAGGCACACAAAACTAAATCCTGGGAATTCTGGAGACTGAATAATGAGTATATACATGAGTGAGCATCAACAATAAATTGGTATTCATGGCTTACATCTCAGGGAACAGTGACAACAGACAGGTCCTGGACATGGTCACTCTTGCCAGTATCAGACAAATGTTGGAGTCACTGGACTTGGTCTGATGATTCAGAAGACAACCGGACACTATTGCTATGGACAAAATCCAGAAATAAGGACTTTTTAAGTTGTGTCATGCTTCTGATTGTCTTACCATTTTTTTTTTGTCTTTTTTTTTTTTTTTTTTTGCCTATATTCCAAAATCTGTTAAATAGAGGTTCACTAATCAATCAATCAATCAAGTTTATTCTCTTAACCCTTTGACTGTTTCAGGCCCCTTTCTGAAACTCATTCTATGTCACTAAATTTAAAAAAAAAAAAAAAAATTCTTGTGAAATGATAGAGAATCTTTTCCCGATGGTAATGACACCAAAAGTTCGAAATTTGGTCGAAAACTCATGGAATTACGCTCCCGCGAAGTTAGCAGTCTCGGCGACATCTGCATATCGGCGATTTCGCCGACTTTGAGCCCTATTTTCAGCCAATTCCTTTGTTCCAGTTCACCAAACTCATAGCTATTTCTTTAGAACTCCATTTTATCTATCAGCTGAGTACAAGAAACCTCCCTTTTACCAATTTGGACTACCCAATATTGTGGTCAGAAATTGGCAATTTGGCCAGTTTCACGCAAACTAAAAAAGATGCCAATTTCAAAATAGGGTCCAGAATAAACAAGGTAGACATTCTTGGCACTAAAATAACATATCCTCTGTTCATTAGTCACATCTCTAGGCCCCTCTTATATTATTATTGCTTTATATTTTGATTTTTTATTCATACAAAAAAATACAAAATTTACTGTTATGCAGACTACTGCATTATTGTAAAAAATGGTATAAATAATATCAGTGCACTGGTGAAAGAATATTAGACTCCCCAGTTGACGTGTATTGGACGTGTGGTGTGATTTGTTTACTCCTGAACATTGGTAAAAATCGAACATTTCTGCTACTTTGAGCTCAGTTTCAAGGTCGTTTTCATCGTCACAGTAATGAAAATCATCCCTATTTCTGTAATATGTTTTCCATTTTATCACCTAAGACCATGAAAACGCAAATACATCGATAAATACTATACGAAAATACACCTCAAAGTCGGCGTTTTAATCCAAAAAAACTATCGGAGTTTTTTTTTTCTCATTATGCACTGTGTGCTGCAGGATTTTTTTTATGTGGTGCACACTGACCACACAGACCCATTCTCTCACATGTGGGCCTATCAGCTTTCTTCCGCTTGATTTTAAGCCGCTAGAATTATTCAATATATATACATCTGAAACACTGGCTCGTAAGACGTATATATACGACCAAAGCAGTCAAAGGGTTAAGGATTACAATGCGGGGTTTACAGATTTTGGTTATTGTGTGGTTTACGTGTTATAAAATACTAATTACAGAGGGGGCCACTAGGACACTTAGCATGGCTAGGCATTTCGGGCAGACTTAGATTAATTCTTAACTCTAAATTATTACAAATTATGGAGTAAGTTGGTATTATGGCTAAGTGACTAAATCATAGTTTGTGAGTTTAGTAATGTGAATGCTTTTGTTTTGGCACAATACATAGTTTCTATATTGGAGTATTACAGGCAAACTTATGACTAGTTAGGATTCGTTATTTTAAGATTAAGATTCGTATTTGTGTTTATAGTCAAACGGTGAGTGAGTGTAAGTGTGAACCACCAGGTGGTTTTCATTTAGTTAGTTGACGGGGTGTATCAGGGAGATAAGATGTTTTCTAACAGTAGTTTTGAAGGTGATGAATGTGTCTGCAGTTCTAGAGTTTACAGGTAGGGTGTTCCAGATTTTAGGGCCTTTGACATACATTGAGCTTTTGTAAAGGTTTAGTCGGACACGGGGAATGTCATAAAGTCATTTGTGCCTGGTGTTATGCCTGTGGGTCCTGTCACAACTATCGAGAAAGCGTTTTAGGTCAAGGTTAATTTTGGAATTTAAGGTCCTGTAGATGTAGATTGCACAGTAGTAAGTGTGGATGTTCTGAACAGGGAGTAAGTTTAGATCTATTAAGAGTGGGGGGGGGGGTTGCCAGGGATGGGAGTTAGTGATTATTCTTACTGCAGCTTTTTGTTGGGTTATTATTGGCTTTAGGTGTGTTGCTGCAGTTGATCCCCAAGCACAAATAACATAGGTGAGGTATGGATAAATGAGTGAATGGTATAGTGTGAGAAAGCCATTTTGCGGCACGTAGTATCGTATCTTGGAGAGGATTCCAACCGTTTTGGATACTTTTTTTGTTATGTGTTGGATATGGGTGCTGAAATTTAGGTTGTTGTTGAGATATAGGCCTAGGAATTTGCCCTCATTATATCTGGCAATTAGAGTGCTGTCGATCTTAATGTTAAGTTGCACAACACCTGCTCTGCTACCAAACATAATATAGTAGGTTTTGTCAGTTTATTGGCTGTCATCCAAGTTGATATTTTGAGCAGCTCCTCATTAACAATGGTGTTGAGGGTGGCAAGATTAGGGTGAGAGATGACATAAGTCGCGTCGTCAGCAAAAAGAATGCGTTTCAGGTGTTGGTATACGTTTGGAAGATCATTGATATAAATGAGGAAGAGCAGGGGACCAAGGACACTTCCTGCAAAACTCCAGTATCAAGTGGCCGTGTTGCTGATGCTGTGTCTTTAACCCTTTCAGGGTCCGTCCCGTAGATCTACGGCTTTATGTTCAGGGTCCAAACCGTAGATCTACGCCAAAATTCTAGCGCCCTCAAATTTAGCACGAGAAGGCTGGTAGGCCTACATCTAAGAGAATGGGTCTGGGTGGTCAGTGTGCACATCATAGAAAAAATCTGGACGCCCACATGGCATTGTGGGAACGCCGGCAAAGTAGCTTTGTTCATAGTGCCTGGTGGCAAGATGCTCTCACTCCCCACTCACTCTCCGGGCGAATTCTGACTCTCCTCTTCAGAACTTACAGTTCTAAGACTGATGGAAGTGGAGCTGAAGACGAATTCTATGTGGAAAAAGACACTTATGTACAGTTCAGGACATTTATTAAAGGAAACGTTTTGCCACGAGTGGCTTCTTCAGTCCTAATACAGAGAAAACTAAGAAAACATTTATATATATAGTGGCAGGAGTCAGGTGAGGTGACGCGTGGGTAGAGGTGGTACTTTCCCCTACACTTCATACGTGACTGTAGGAAACGTGCGGCACGTATCCTCAGCAAGACCAACACCTATCAAATTGAAGAAAAGCCTCCAAGTTACATCGTTTTACCGGTCAGCAACGTTGCCACTAATGTTTCAAACATGTTTGACAGAAAACTGGCTAAAATATCTACCAGCTCTTCAACTACTATTAGGAACCTGATACAAAAACCCAAGCATGATTCTGGCACAAGTGCAGGAATCTACACTATACCATGTGGGGGGTGTGACAAAGTATATGTAGGGGAAACAGCCAGAACTCTGGACATTAGAATAGCAGAACACAAAAATGCTTGCAGAAATGATGACCGCAAAAACGCATGTGTTCAACATAGAGACGATGTTGGACACCTCATGAAATTCAATGAAGCTAAACTAGTTATTAAAGAAGACGACTTAAGACGGAGAAAATGCATTGAAGCTGCACTAATTTCTGTCAGTAACACTATAAAGCAAAAATCCGGTAGTTACAGTATTTCAAAATTACTAAGCAAGAGGATATTACCCATCCTGGGAACTGGTGTTACTTGATGCCAGCAGGTCCCTCTCTTGCCTCACCTCCTTAGTTCCATTACTACTACTACTACTACTACTACTACCACCTCTACCCACGCGTCACCTCACCTGACTCCTGCCACTATATATATAAATGTTTTCTTAGTTTTCTCTGTATTAGGACTGAAGAAGCCACTCGTGGCGAAACGTTTCCTTTAATAAATGTCCTGAACTGTACATAAGTGTCTTTTTCCACATCTTGTCGGTATCACCATACCATTTCCTCACGAATTCTATGGTTTTGAACCATATGGTACCATTGTGCCATATGGTACAATGGTACCATATGGTACAATGGTGCCATGTCATACAATGGTATATGGTACAATGGTACCATATGGTGCAATGTACATATAGTACATTGTACCATATAGTACATTGTACCATATGGTACAGGGTACAGGGACCCTAATGGAAATAAATCTGTCTGACTTTTTTGGGTTATCCTATGTTCTCCAAACATATTACCTGGAGTTTACCTGGAGAGAGTTTCGGGGGTCAACGCCCCCACGGCCCGGTCTGTGACCAGGCCTCCTGGTGGATCAGCGCCTGATCAACCAGGCTGTTGCTGCTGGCTGCACGCAAACCAACGTACGAGCCACAGCCCGGCTGATCAGGAACTGACTTTAGGTGCTTGTCCAGTGCCAGCTTGAAGACTGCCAGGGGTCTGTTGGTAATCCCCCTTATGTGTGCTGGGAGGCAGTTGAACAGTCTCGGGCCCCTGACACTTATTGTATGGTCTCTTAACGTGCTAGTGACACCCCTGCTTTTCATTGGGGGGATGGTGCATCGTCTGCCAAGTCTTTTGCTTTCGTAGTGAGTGATTTTCGTGTGCAAGTTCGGTACTAGTCCCTCTAGGATTTTCCAGGTGTATATAATCATGTATCTCTCCCTCCTGCGTTCCAGGGAATACAGGTTTAGAAACCTCAAGCGCTCCCAGTAATTGAGGTGTTTTATCTCCGTTATGCGCGCCGTGAAAGTTCTCTGTACATTTTCTAGGTCGGCAATTTCACCTGCCTTGAAAGGTGCTGTTAGAGTGCAGCAATATTCCACCCTAGATAGAACAAGTGACCTGAAGAGTGTCATCATGGGCTTGGCCTCCCTAGTTTTGAAGGTTCTCATTATCCATCCTGTCATTTTTCTAGCAGATGCGATTGATACAATGTTATGGTCCTTGAAGGTGAGATCCTCCGACATAATCACTCCCAGGTCTTTGACGTTGGTGTTTCGCTCTATTTCGTGGCCAGAATTTGTTTTGTACTCTGATGAAGATTTAATTTCCTCATGTTTACCATATCTGAGTAATTGAAATTTCTCATCGTTGAACTTCATATTGTTTTCTGCAGCCCACTGAAAGATTTGGTTGATGTCCGCCTGGAGCCTTGCAGTGTCTGCAATGGAAGACACTGTCATGCAGATTCGGGTGTCATCTGCAAAGGAAGACACGGTGCTGTGGCTGACATCCTTGTCTATGTCGGATATGAGGATGAGGAACAAGATGGGAGCTAGTACTGTGCCTTGTGGAACAGAGCTTTTCACCGTAGCTGCCTCGGACTTTACTCTGTTGACGACTACTCTCTGTGTTCTGTTAGTGAGGAAATTATAGATCCATCGACCGACTTTTCCTGTTATTCCTTTAGCGCGCATTTTGTGCGCTATTACGCCATGGTCACACTTGTCGAAGGCTTTTGCAAAGTCTGTATATATTACATCTGCATTCTTTTTGTCTTCTAGTGCATTTAGGACCTTGTCGTAGTGATCCAGTAGCTGAGACAGACAGGAGCGACCTGTTCTAAACCCATGTTGCCCTGGGTTGTGTAACTGATGGGTTTCTAGATGGGTGGTGATCTTGCTTCTTAGGACCCTTTCAAAGATTTTTATGATATGGGATGTTAGTGCTATTGGTCTGTAGTTCTTTGCTGTTGCTTTACTGCCCTCTTTGTGGAGTGGGGCTATGTCTGTTGTTTTTAGTAACTGAGGGACGACCCCCGTGTCCATGCTCCCTCTCCATAGGATGGAAAAGGCCCGTGATAGGGGCTTCTTGCAGTTCTTGATGAACACAGAGTTCCATGAGTCTGGCCCTGGGGCAGAGTGCATGGGCACTAAGTGCCCATGCTAAGTATGATATTCTATGTAACTTTATTTGTGTATGACTAAATAAACTTACTTATGATGCCACATGCACTTGAGTAAGTTTATTCAGGTGTACAGAAATACAATTACATAGATTATCATACATAGTAGCATATGTATAAAATCCTAGGATAACGCAAAAAAGTCAGGGTGACTTATTTCTATAGTTATCCCTGTATCTGTACCATATGGTACCCTGTACCATATGGTACCCTGCACCATATGGTACCCTGCACCATATGGTATCCTGCACCATATTGTACCCTGCACCATATGGTACCCTGTACCATATTGTACCCTGCACCATATGGTACCCTGTACCGTATGGTACCCTGTACCATATGGTACCCTGCACCATATGTTATCCTGTACTGCATGGTACCCTTTATCATATAGTACAATGTACCATATGGTACCCTGTAATATATACCGTGTACCATATGGTCAATAGGTGTTGGTGGCATGAGACACCAGCCAAGACTGAGTGAGTGGTGACACAAGCTAGCTACTGACTCCGCAGTTTCCGAGACAAAGTGCTTTGTCATCCACCTCAAGGAACACGTAAAGTTCCTGTACACTTGTAAATACGTAATAGAACATTACTAATATACAACATTTTTGCATATTTTTGTTGTAAACAACTATTGTTACCAAAATAATAATGAAAATATTAGTGTGTTGAATACAACAATACCATCTGGTACAATGAACCATATGGTATCATTGTACTGTATGGTACAATGTACCATATGGTACCGTTGCATCATATGGTACCATTGTATCATATGGTACCATTGTTCCAAATGATGCCATTCTACCATGTGGTACCATTGTATCATATGGTACCATTGTATCATGTGCCATTGTGCCATATTGTACCATATGGTACCATTGTATCATATGCTATTGTACTGTATGGTATCATTGCACCCTATGGTACCATTGCACCCTATGGCACCATTGTACCATATGGTACTATATGGTACCATTGTACCAAATGGTGCCATTCTACCATGTGGTACCATTGTATTATATGGTATCATTGTATCATGTGCCATTGTACCATATTGTACCATATGGCACCATTGTACTATATGGTACCATTGTATTCAACACAATAACTGCACTAATATTTTCATCATTTTGTTTACAATAAACTTGTAAACAAGTTTTGTAAGCAATATAATGATAAACAAATTAGTGCAGTTATTGTGTTCAATACAATGAGTGTACACTAATACAATATACATTATACTGGTCTCACAGGCCACAAATGTTATTAGAAAAAGAAAAAAATTAGAAAAGAAAAGAAAAAAGTATAAAAAAACATAAAATAAAAAAATGGGATTTTGCGGAAGTCACTGATGTTGCCGCCACCTGGTCATTTTGGGTCAACTTCCCACCACTGTATCTCGGTAAGTACTGATCAGAAAAAACTTTTTTTTGTCTTATTACCTTCACAAAAATATACTCTTTAATTCTGAAAGAAAAAATTAATTTTTTTTTTTCAAAATTTCTTGGACACTGGAGCACCACTTCAGATTTTGGCCTTGGACCCTGAAGGGGTTAATGATGACACACTGATACCTATTAGTAAGGTAGGATTTGAAATATGCAAGCGCATGGCCTCTTATACCATAATGGTCAAGTTTGTGGAGTAGGATGCTGTGGTCTACTGTGTCAAAAGCTTTTCTTAGGTCAATAAAAATTCCTAGCAGATATTCCTTATTTTCCAATGCTGTGTAAAGCAGATCTAGCATTTTTACATTTGCATCATTAGTGCTTTTATTTTTCCTGAATCCAAATTGGCAGGGGTTGAGTATGTTTTGTGCTGTTATAAATGAATATATGTAGTCTCCTCTGCACGAGTTTCTCGAAGATTTTGGATAGCAATGGTAAGTTTGATATTGGCCTATAGTTGTTTACATCTGTAGGGTCACCACCTTTATGTATTGGTGTAACCCTTGCTGTCTTGAGTAGTGTCGGGAAAGTGCTAGTTTCTAGTGACTTGTTAAAAAGTAATGAAATAGCATGCGAAAGGACATGGGCCGCTCGCTTGTACAATAATGGTGGGACATGAGACAGATTCCCTGAGTTATTTTTAAGTGACTTTATAATCTCGGTGACTTCCGTGGGCTCAGTTGGTACAAGATAGAAGGAATTTGGGAAATTCCCATCTAGGTAGTCCCTGGCATGGGCATTGGTACGTGGGATTTTACTGGCGAGATTAGATCCTATGGTCGAGAAGAAGTCGTTTATCTTGTTAGCTGTATCAGTGGGATGCAGTGGTGTTTCATTAGGTTTAGTTAGGACAGTATACATAATTGCAAGTACTATTACTGTAGTAGTAGTATAGTGTTAGTATTAAAGTAATAGTAGTAGCAGTATAGTTATAGAAGCATAATAATAATAGTATAGTATTAGTGGTAGCAGTAGTGGTGGTGGTAGTATTGATGTCATTGTCAACATAACTATTGTCATCATAATCGTCATCATTGTCTTTGTCATCATCATAATCATCATTGTCATCATTCCACATTATGTTTGCAGGTGTGGTGGAGCAGGGAAGATCTGCTGTGTTCATGCAGCAGGTAGAGGTGATGGTGGATGGGGTAACAACTTACAATGGCTCAGCCGTTGTGGAAGTCAGCAGGTACCTGGCCGACACCCTCCTGATTCTCACTACCAGAGATACAGACAACACTGCACTACCTCTTGTAAGTCTGTCTTGTCTATGTTCATACCTGAATCTGTATCCACAATTATAACTCTATCACTATCTACACTTTCACCCATACTTCTACCTATACATCAACAGTGACCCCTCATATCTGTACACTCCATCAGTTACTCCTCTGTCTGTACACTACACAGTGACCCTTCACTATTTGCACACCATCAACAATCTTTCTCTATCTACCATTGACTCTTGTATATGTATACACATTTAAAATTTCAAACAGGTAACTGAGGTAGAGGATATTAAGATAACTAAAGAGGAAATTAAGAAATTACTACTGGATGCTGATAAAACAAACGAAAAAAGTGTGACCAGCTGAAGCAGTACAGTGGATCCTTGGTTTTCCTGTTTAATCCGTTCCAGAGCCATCGGCCAAAACCAAAATCAGCCAAAACCAAAACCATTTTCCCCATAATAAATAATGTAAATATAATTAATCCGTTCCAAACACCCAGAAGTATCGACAAAATAATTTTTTTACCTTATAGGTAGATATACATGCACAAAAGAATGAACATTACACATGACAGCTACCTTTACTGAAGGTTGTTGTTGCTGGATGGAAGACAGGGAGGAAGGGAGATGGAAGAGAGGTTATTGTTTGGAGGGGGAATCCCCCTCCATAAGGACTCGAGGTACTAAGTCCTTATCAGCGGTTGCTTCCCTAGCTTAAATATAGATTTACATGCAGAAAAGAATGACAAATAAATGTAAAACACTAATAAAATGCATAAATGAACATTTAACATCACACTTACCTTTATTGAAGACTCTTGTTGGTCTGTGGCAGAGGAGAGGAGGCGAGTTTATTGTTGGAAAATATGACACTAATATCAACTGTATGGCATATTTATCTATCACAATTCAACTAACATGACATAATAAACAATATTAATAACACAGAAACATTTAATATGCTCTAGAATGAATAAAATACGTCATTATCTATGTCACGACTGGTGGTGGTGGTGTTGTTTGGGTGTATAAGGGCCACTGAGAGAAGAAGCTGTACATAATGGTGGTGAAGCAGCAGCTGAGGCAGTGGTGTTTTCTGTAGCCCTATATAACCCCAACAATATTGGAGGAGTTAGTAGAATCGCCGAATCTCTGAAGAAGGCACCCTCTACCACCATCACAATCACTACCACCCTCTACCACCATCACAACTACTACCACCCTCTACCACCCTCTACCACCACTACTTTCATATTTTTCTACACACTTTTTCTTGAATTATATGTTTCTCACATTCTTTACCAAAGTGCTGGCACTAGAAGCTTTCTTTGGGCCCATGGTGGCTTATTTAGCAGTCACTCACAATAAACAAGTGGCAAAAACAATAGATTATTATGAAATGTTTCGTATGACCTGGCAGGATATATTCACTGACCTAGAAACAATGCTACACTGGCTGAGAATGTGTGTGGGATGTGGCTTTGTGTGCTGGGGACTGGACAGGTTCTGTATGATTGACAAAAACTAAGGTAATCAATTAAAACTAAAGCCAAAAATCAACGAAAAAAGTCGGCCAAAACCAAAATCGCCGATAACTAAGATCGATGAATACCAAGGGACCACTGTACTATAGTTTTTGAAAGAAAGTGCAGAAGACCTGTACTTTAAACTTTAGATTAAATTTTTGGAGTTTCAATCATGGATGGTAAATTGACAGACAAATGGAAGATGGTGCTCATTATGCCATTATTTAAAAAGGGTGACAGTGAAAACCCCTTAAATGATAGGACTTTCACTGACAAGACCTTTTTTTTTAAGACAATGGCCATCTTCCACTGAGACAGGGTCATTATAAAAAACAAGAGGAAGCACATTGGCTGTCATTCACTCAATCACTCTCTTGGCAGAAGTGTGCTTACATCACAGTTTGGGTGGCCCTCTAAACTGCAACATTTCACCACTCCTTCAGAGTGCAAGCACTGTACTTCCTTCATCTAGGACTTAAGTCCAGCCAGCCAATTTCCCTAAGTCCCTTCAAAAATGTTACGTTGCTCACACTCCAACAACAGGTCGAGTCACATTCAATCTAACTTGCATACACAACCTTGTTGGATGTTTAAGCCCCTAGCACTCGAAACCTCCTTTACCCCTCTGCCCCAACCCTTCCTGGAATGACCACCACCCCTTCTTACCTCCACAGATTTATATATCCTCCTAGTCATTCTATTTTGCTCTGTCCTCCTCAAGTACCCAAACCACCTCATCACCCTCTCCTCAGCTCTCTTGAATTGCACTTTAGGTAGCTCAACACCTTCTAATCATCATGTTCTCAACTCTGTGCATAAAATTTAAACCACACATCACCTTAAATATGACATCTTCACTGCCTCCATCCACCTCATCGCAAAGATTACTCCTTTTATAAAGACATCTCCAAATTGAAAGCTTCTTTGTCACCATTTTTTAAAATATATGTGCTTTCATCTTCTAAGTGGCAAAGAATTTTTTAAAGCTATTGTTACCAAAAACACAAAATTTGACTTAATACTTATGGATTTTTTTAACACGTCGGCCGTTTCCCGCCGAGACAGGGTGACCCAAAAAGAAAAACTTTCATCATCATTCAATACTTTCGCCATCACTCATACATAATCACTGTCTTTGCAGAGGCACTCAAATATGACAGCTTAGATGTCCCCCCAAATTGCCAATATCCCAAACCCCTCCTTTAAAGTGCAGGCATTGTACTTCCCATTTCCAGGATTCAACTCTGGTTAACCAGTTTCTCTGAATCCTTCACAAAATATTACCCTGCTCACATTCCAACAGCTCGTCAGGTCCCAAACACCATTCGTCTCCATTCACTCGTGTCTAACATGCTCATGCATGCTTGCTGGAAGTCCAAACCCCTCGTCCCATCCTCGTCGCCACCCATTTGTTAGAAGACTCGTCTTCTTAACCTTCTCCAATGTTATGGTAGAGTGTTAAGGTAGCATTCTTGTTGAACATATGGCCTGTTTTTCGGTTTTGCAACAATAACTTAAGAATTCAGGATTACGAAACAAATAACTAAAACTTAGAATCTTTACTAGTAGAGTTTTAGCTTAATGTATATGTTATGATCAACATAAAATAAGGAGTTTAACTCTTACATTTCTCTTGGTATGTACTAGTACATTGATATGAATAAATGAACATCTTGAGGTTGAGCTTTGTACTAAAATCACAAATAAAATGCAACTATAAGGGTTATTAAGACCTAGCCACAAAGTAACTTACAATGCTTATAAAGACTTATCTGAACTATCAATTCAGAGTATACAAGAACTCGTAAGTGATGGACTTACTCATTTTCATCCAACATGACTAAGAATAGCTTAAACCACGAATTAACATCAAGGCCGACAAGGCTTATTCAGTCACATGGAAGATTAATTCACCCGAGCATAAATAACTCGAAAGTGACAAGCTTAAGAAAGGAAGTCAGTCATGAAAGAAAAACGACCACCACAGAAAACTTGACATGTCTCTTATGAGAGGTCAATGATTAACCGAGCGAGATATGCTCCCTTGGCTATGCAAGCCCGGACTAGAAGTGAGTGCTAGTCAGAGTGAGTGTGAAGGACCTGCTCTCAGCGAGTGCTGTAAAGCTACTCAGAGCAAGGGTGGTGAACCGGCTCTGAGCGAGGGCGGTGAACCTACTCAGTAAGAGTAGTGAACCTGCTCTGAGCGAGGGTGGTGAACCTACTCAGTAAGAGTAGTGAACCTACTCAGAGCGAGGGCAGTGAACCTACTCAGTAAGAGTAGTGAACCTGCTCTGAGCAAGGGCAGTGAACCTACTCAGTAAGAGTAGTGAACCTACTCAGAGCAAGGGCTGAGAACCTACTCAGTAAGAGTAGTGAACCTGCTCTGAGTGAGGGCAGTGAACCTACTCTCAGCGAGTGCTGTGAACCTACTGACGGTACCACTGAGTGGTAAGCCAATGTCAGGTTGGTCACGTGACTGAGGGAGACCTCAGTACCTGAACTGCTAACCGGCACTTAAACCTAGTGGTTTCCCACTACATGGAAATAATATTAAAGCGTAACAAAACATAATATAATACATACAATATTAGCATTAATATTTGCCTTAACATATATACATGTATTATAAAATAAAGGGGCTTATCCAATTATAAAATAAAACGGGTATTTACCTGGAGTTTACCTGGAGAGAGTTCCGGGGGTCAATGCCCCCGCGGCCCGGTCTGTGACCAGGCCATACTCGTAACACCTCCCCCCTCACGACCGCAGGTCGCACCAAGAAAAGTAACAAGGTTTATTTTTTAAACCTAACAAAATTTCAAACCAAAAAAAACTTTCACAAAAAGGTAAGTCTCATGAGCCATGATGCTCTGAATTTCAGTGTGTCACTATAACATATGCTTCATACACTTGGGCTGCACCTCAGCGTATCTGCGTACATGTAGACACAGCAACAGGCAGACGATCATGACTTCATAGAGCTTCACAGTAGTGGACGAGACGGCATTTCATCACAGTCTTGAGTGAAGGAGATAATATTCCGCTCCTACAGTGGTAGTGAAATACATTGCAGTGAGGACCTCTGTCACGACAACTGCATTATGAAAAGGTAGAGTGACAAGGTGTGTGGGAGGGGTGGCGTCCGGTCTGCATACCGCGCCACTCATAACATTTGTATAACACCTTACACTCAGCTCCAGCTGTCTCCATGATTTACCAATACACAACACTACTGTTAATATATGAAAAGTTATTAAACATGAGCAAAATAGAGGCAAATATATTGGCTATTAAATATAAAATTTTTAAATAAATCTTAAATAGTCTATAAAACAGTCTCTAATTTTGTCATATTCAGACTTATTACATCTTCAAGGCTATTTATACTTAAAATTCCTTAAGGAAATATTTTTGGTTCAAAATCTATTTTGTACTAACGGTTCAGCTCTTCAGCTGTCAAAACTCATCTCCATCTTTTTATCACAAATATAGAGGGAGTTCAGTACTTAAACTGTATTAGACAAGTGTTTATGTAACTTTGCTTTTAATTCTCAATTATAGTCAAGGACGCAGAAAATGCGTCAGCTTATATGAATAAAGTCTAGGACAAACAAATGGAGTAAAAAAAAAACACCCGACCGCTCAGGTTGGATACACGTCATCTCCTCCTTCAACAAAGTCAAGTTTGATAAGGGAACAAACTTGAAGACAATAACAAATGTAATTAGTAGACAAGCTTCTGGACCTCGATGAGAGAATGTTTACCATCAGAACACACAACAATACTACGAGTGAGGTGCACTTGTAACACCAGGACCCGACCACATACCAGGTGGATGAAAACTACCCAGAATCTCTAAGCGAAGACTGGAAATTCTAACAGATCGCTGTCCTCTCCGACCTCTGCCAGCTCTATGAGCAGGTTAAGAAAGGGTTACTGGAAGACGAGAGGCGAGACAACATGGGAAATCGACCACGATATTTCCACTCAGCTCTTGTATAGTAATCAAGTGACTTAACCCTTTGACTGTTTTCGACGTATAAATACGTCTTACGAGCCAATGTTTCTGACGTATATATACTCAATAATTCTAGCGGCTTCAAATCAAGTGGGAGAAAGCTGGTAGGCCCACATGTGAGAGAATGGGTCTGTGTGGTCAGTGTGCACCACATAAAAAAAATCCTGCAGCACACATTGCGTAATGAGAAAAAAAAAACTCTGATCGTTTTTTTGGAATAAAACGCCGACTTTGAGGTGTATTTTCGTATAGTATTTATCATTGTATTCGCGTTTTCATGGTCTTAGGTGATAAAATGGAAAACATATTACAGAAATAGAGATGATTTTCATTACTTTTACGATGAAAACGACCTTGAAACTAAGCTCAAAGTAGCGAAAATGTTCGATTTTTACCAATGTTGAAGAGTAAATAAATCACACCACACGTCCAATACACGTCAACTAGGGAGTCTAATATTCTTTCACTAGTGCACTGATATTATTTATACCATTTTTACAATAATGCAGTCGTCTGCATAACAGTAAATTTTGTATTTTTTTGTATGAATAAAAAATCAAAATAGAAAGCAATAATAATATAAGAGGGGCCTAGAGATGTGACTAATGAACAGAGCATATGTTATTTTAGTGCCACGAATGTCTACCTTGTTTATTCTGGACCCTATTTTGAAATTGGCATCTTTTTTATTTTGCGTGAAATTGGCCAAATTGCCAATTTCTGACCACCATATTGGGTAGTCCAAATTAGTAAATGGGAGGTTTCTTGTACTCAGCTGATAGATAAAATGGAGTTCTAAAGAAATAGCTATGAGTTTGGTCAACTGGAACAATGGAATTGGCTGAAAATTGGGCTCAAAGTCGGCGAAATCGCCGATACGCATATGTCGCCGAGACCGCTAACTTCGCGGGACCATAATTCCACGAGTTTTCGACCAAATTTCGAACTTTTGGTGTCATTACCATCGGGAAAAGATTCTCTATCATTTCATAAGAAAAAATAATTTTTTTTTTTTCAAAAATTGAGCGACATAGAATGACAGTTTCAGAGAGGGGCCTGAAACAGTCAAAGGGTTAAAGGACGTGTCAAGCAGCACTCTGGAGAGAAGTTTAGCTTGTGCCTGAAGGAAGTCTGCTTCCACAAGTTCTGCCATTGTCGGTGCCCCAATTCATGAAGAACAAAATCTTGTGCGAAGCTCTGCAGACATCAAAAAGTCTGGTTAATAGTCGTTCCGCTGTGTACTCGGGTCTGGCTGCTTGATACCTGTGGCCCTGAAGGTGGGACCAACAGTGGGCATCTGTGACTGCCTCAGCCAGTAAGCAGTGCAGTCCTCTGTCATAACCCACAGCCAGGACACCATGGTCCAGCTGCTCAGATACATTTTGGTTCATCATAATCATGACAAACTGGAATGAACTACGTGAAAACATCAATGGCAACAAAACAGGTCCAACAGTAGCAAGAGCTTTCTTCAAAGCTTCTTCACTTTCCTCGCTAATCAAAAGTCAGTGTCTCAACACCTGACTTGCATGGGTAATACCAACATTTGTCATCCTCAGCTTCATAGGGGATGAATCTTCGGCATCAATTCCACCATTGTTCATTATCATACTTGAGAGAACAATCAACAAGGTTCTGCTCAGAGGGACTCACCAGTTTACCAGTCTGGCGGAAATATGGACTCCTGCTCAGGGACTAACTTGTGATACAGAGGCTAGTGTGTCAGAAGTGTATGCTGACTTCTGCTCAGGGACTAGCTTATACGACAGTAGCTAGTATGTCAGGAGGCGTATGCAGGCTTCTGCTCAGGGACTAGCTTATACGACAGTGGCTAGTATGTCAGGAGGCGTATGCAGGCTTCTGCTCAGGGACTAGCTTATTAAACAGACTAGTGTGTCAGAAGGCGTGCATGAAATATAAATCCTGGGAGTGAAATTTTTCCCAGGCACCAAGAACAACGACGTCTTGAAAAGAAAACGAAGAGCTTCCTGAAGTGTCCGTCGAGTCTACTCATGTCCCTCTGCTGGACTGGTGTACCTTCAAAACAACCTCTTCCAGGTGATGAAGGAAACTAAGCGCAATGCTCCGACGAAAAGATGCAACAGCACGAGACAATGTGGCAGAAACCGTTGAATTCAAGGTTATCTTGGGGTTCAGACAAACCGTTCCTCTATGTCTCCTCTCAGCTGAGCCATAACACAAGTTACTGAAGCAACGGCTCAGTAACAGACAGGACAACAACCGTTGGCTCATACATGGGGAAAGCAATACGAGAAATCACATGTCCCTTGCCATGAGTGCCTTTGATAAGTTCGACTCAGACCGTGACTTTCCCGTCTTAGATATCCTGTCAAGAGCACTTAATGTCTCAAGTGACAGTACTTTGATCACTGATTACTCGTGTAGGCAAATTTTGTTGAATTCTCAGTGATGTCACCCACGACTGTAGCGTGTCATCCGTGACTGTTGTGCAAGAGTATCCCTTACAGTTTATCATCATCTCCGCTCACCCTCGTTCCAGAGCACGAGAGGTGATAATATCACACCACAGTTTTTCCATAAAAGTGTTAACAAATACAAATTTGTTTCTCATTTCTGTCTTCGACATCTCCAAATGACAGACCAACAAGACTACAAAGATTTCTTTATGCAGAAATCGCACACAGAGGCACTAGCAATATCAGCTAGAGCAGTAGCTGAAGCAACAATGCCAACAAGGCTGCAGAACAGATTAATGAAGTCCATATTAAACTGCAGCAAACATTAAGGAACCAGAGTAGGTTCTGTTCCAAAGTGTCTTTACTTAACTTGTATGCCTTCAATATACCAACTAGACTAATATACTTTGTCCCAGGATGGCAGTGACTCAAAATAACTGAAAGATTCTTGGTCTTACGAGTGGCGCAAACAGCAGCACCGACCGTGCTAGCTCCCGTCGTGTGGATGCTCTTGGGAGCTCCGACATCTGAGGAGACAAACCAATCACCAGAGCTCCAAACTTCTAGGGAGACACTAAGAATGCCAAAATCAGTCCTTTCACTCGGCCCAGTAATGGAGTCGCCAATACCATTAGCAATGGGGAAGAGAAGGTAGACACACACTGGACATAGTTCCTTATACCCCGTGATTGCTTGTTTACTGGGAGAGTG
>NC_091330.1:21380581-21475581 GCF_038502225.1 Cherax quadricarinatus | reverse complement strand
ACTCCCTACCTCAAGTGTGATATCCAGTTTTTCTTTTATCTAAATCGTTTGATACCCTCACCACCTTACTCTTATCTGTGTTCACTTCAACTTTCTATCTTTACATTCTTATGGAATTATGCAGGTGCAAATTTGGAGGTCAAGGAGTACTTTGCAGTACAGCAGTTTTGCCCACTTTGAGGCCAATTCCTGGCTATTTTACTATTATGCATTCTGATCTATGCGTTGATTGCAAAAAGCTCCTGTCAACTATCAGAACTTTCTTATGAAGCACCCAAAGATTGATAATTTGGCCAATTTTACACAAAATTCCAATTCCAATTTAAAAACAGAGTCCCACGTAAACACTGTAGTCATTGTGGCCACTAAAGCAGTCAGGTCTCTCCTTTATAATGCTTGCCCACTATTTTGAATCCATTATCACACACACAAAAAAATCTACTTTTTATCCTATTTCTCGGATAACAATAACCAAGAATGCTTGGTCATGGTTTATGTTGGCCAAATAATTGAAGCAGTCCTAGTAAAAGCCCCATAAATCAGATTGATGGGAGATATACCCAAACCTTCCTGAGGAAAATTGACAAAAACATCAAACATTTCTGCCAATTTGAAACTTGTTTCTGGCTACTTCCAGTCTGAAACTAACCAGACTCTCCCTGTGGCTATGTCTTCTGGTCTGTAACTGGCACCAAGAAACAGCCAATAAAACCATGAAATACACTAGAATTTGAGAAAAATTGGCTGCTTTATAATAATATTATAATAATAATAATAATATCAGCATGATGCATGTTTGTACAAAGGAGTATAACAATTGAGTGTACATGCCAAAAGCCCCTTTATATGCAGAGCATATGCACAGCATTGAAGACAAAATTGATTTATTTCTTTGCAAAGGTTACAAATGTGTGATTACATTTTATAATTTGTTAGGTACAAAGAAAGCCACTATCATGCTGGAGCATTTTGGCCAGACTAACCCTAGTACAGTGGACCCCCGAGTTTCGTGATTAATCCGTTCCAGAGAGCCCGCCGAAGGTCGAAATTCACGAAACTCGAAACCATTTTCCCATAAGAAATAATGGAAATAAAATTAATCCGTTCCAGACACCCAAAAATATTAAAATAAAATAAAAGATTTACATAATGAAAACAATCAGAAATCAAGTACATGCATTTAAAATAAATAATAATAACATTACACTTACCTTTACTGAAGACTTCTGGGTGGATGGAAGATGGGAGGAGGTGATAGGAGGAATGTGTACACTATTGTTTGGAAGGAGAATCTCCTTCCATTAGGACTTTATGTAGCAAGTCCTTATCTGGGGTTACTTCCCTTCTTCTTTTAATGCCACTGGGAACAACTTGAGAGTCACTGGACCCCTGGTGCACAAAATATCTATCCAGAGAGGTCTTTTTCTGGCGTTTCTTTAAGATTTCCCTGAAGTGGGACACAACACCGTCATTGTACATGTTGCAGATACGGCTTGTTTCAGCGTGGTCAGGGTGATACTTTTCAACAAAACTTTGCAACTCATTCCACATTCCGCACATGTCCTTAATCACTGAAGAAGGCACCTCATCCACTCCCTCTTCCTCCTCCTCTGCAGCAAGTTCCTCGGCTGTGGTCTGATGCTGTTCCAGTTGAAGCTCTTGCAGTTCATCAGTGGTTATCTCTTCCCTGTGGTCCTCCACCAACTCTTCCACATCCCTGTCACTCACTTTATTTACCAAAGGGCTTGCACTAGCTTTCCTTGGGTCCAAGATGACTTATTTAGCAGTTGCAAGCACAAAAAACAATGGATTATTATGAAATGTATTGTATGAACCCGCGGGATGATGGTCACGTGTTGGTAAACAATGGCACACTGAGAGTGAATGGCATGGGAGACTAGCTTTGTGTGCGTGGTGACGGGCGGACGGGTACCAGACGGTCGCCGAAACACGAGTTTTTTCACGAAACTCGAGGCTAAATTTTTCCAAAAAAACTCGCCGAATGTCGAATTTCGCGAAAGTCGAGGCTGCCGAAACTCGGGGGTCCACTGTACTTAAAACTACAGCCTCCCCTCACTAAATGATGGAGTTCTGTTCCTAAGACTATGTCAGTAAATGAATTGGTTGCTAAGTGAGGAGCATACCATACAGCCTCTCCTTACTTAGTGACATACTCATTTACCGACAACTTGGACTTAGGACGGGCTCTCTGACCAATATGCATACAGTATGGCCCTGCTTTAAGGCATTTCGCTTTATGGCGTTCCGCTAATAAGGTCATTTCAAATTATGACCTAAACTCTATATGGCTCCCCCCCACCTTAATTTCTAATACGGTCACCACACCCCACCCTATTTGTTCACATTTTCCATGAGCTCTGTAAGCACCATGTCTCTCCATTGTGTCTGGAAACTCCAAAATTTCAAGTGTTTTTAAAAGTTATTTCATATTTTATATATACTCTGATAATTATACTTATATATACCTGTACCTAAATAAACTTAAACACTGTGCTGGCATGCAAGTACACATTAAAATCAGTAAGAGTGTCTTATGTCTCGAGATGCCATATTAGTAATGATAATAATACTCAATAATAATCAATGAATCTCATTAAATGTCACATATTACGTTAATATACACATTTTCATTAATCCATGTATGATATTTTTTTTAAATTATACAATAAACATGATTCATAACATATAAAGATGATAAATACACTCCACAGTAGAATAAATAAACATAAATATGAGATGTGGGAGCCAGATGACTTACATGAGTGACGCCATATTAGTAATGATAATAATCACAGAGTCTCATTAAATGTCGTATATTACGTTAATGTGCACATTTTTATTAATCCAGCTATATTTTTTCAAAATTATATAATAAACATGATACATAATATATAAAGATGATAAATACACCTCACAGTAGAATAAATAAACATAAATATGAGATGTGGGAGCCAGCAACTTGTACAAGTGATGGCAAGATAAACATTTTCTCTAGTCCAACATAAGAGAAAATGTGTTACTGGGGGTAACTGTAGAAAATTATTCCTTTCGTATGCCTTCACTCAGAACTTCATTTCTTCTAAAAAATGGTGTTACATGAGAATTGGAGTGTTCCTCTTTATTTCTTCTACCGTATCAATGTAGAGACAACCTGTACACAGTGTAACTTGTACACAAACCAGACGTGTACATTTTGTTTGTTTATATAACTCACATTCGCCTGGTTTGTTTACATAACTCCATGAATGTCCTCTCTCATGTACTCATTCTCTCTCTCATTTATTTGTTTTATCTCATTTACTCACCTCTGACCCAATGTTAAGACTACAAATTTTTTAATGTAAGTAATGAGTGAATTGTAAATGCATTTTATCGCTCTGGGATGCTTAACCCATAAACAATCCAAACGTATATATACGTTTTTACCGCTAGTGCCCCAAACGTATATATACGTTTTATTTGTCATACATTCAACATTGCCACGATAAGCCTGAGTTACCTAGACATGAGAGAATGGGTGTGTGCACTCACAGTGTGCCATATTAAAATAATTGGGGATGCCTGGGTACCATATGCTCTTTTTTCCTATTAAAATAAAAAAATTTTTTCCTCTCAAAAAAGTTGGGGCACTATGATAGAGAATGTATGTATATGTTTGGACCATTTATGGGTTAAATGTTATAGAATATTATGTGTGGATGGGGTGGCCTGGTATAGTAGCCCAGCTGGCTACCATACATACCACACTTGATTTCTTACAATAAATACTACTTGTCTCACCCTAGATTAAGACTACAAATATTTTAAGGTAAGTAATGAGTGCACTATATGTGTATTTTACTTGTTTATTGTTTTTTAATGCCTAGTTCTACTGCTAACCCCAATGGAAATAAGTCACAGTCTGACTTTTTTTGGGTTATCCTAGGTACTTTACACATATGCTGCTATGTTTGATAATCTATGTAACTGCATTTGTGTATATCTGTATACTTACTAACTTAATATATGTTAGTGTAAACTTGTTATCAAGTATTTATACTCATTTGTAAGTGGAAGAAAAGGGAGTTCCACTTTAAGGCAGTAGCCTGAAACCTAACCTGCCATATAAGTGGGGTCCTACTGTACATCAGTGAGGTACAGTAGGGCCCCACTTATAAGGCAGGTTAGGTTCCAGGCTACCACCGTAAAGTTGAACACCTCTTTTTTCCACTTATAAATGCATACAAATACTAGATAACAAGTTTACACTAACATATATTAAGTTAGTAAGTATACAGATATACACAAATGCAGTTACATAGATTATCAAACATAGCAGCATATGTGTAAAGTACCTAGGATAACCCCCAAAAAAGTCAGAGTGTGACTTATTTCCATTGGGGTTAGCAGTAGAACTAGGCATTAAAAAACAATAAACAAGTAAAATACACATATAGTGCACTCATTACTTACCTTAAAATATTTGTAGTCTTAATCTAGGGTGAGACAAGTAGTATTTATTGTAAGAAATCAAGTGTGGTATGTATGGTAGCCAGCTGGGCTACTATACCAGGCCACCCCATCCGCACATAATATTCTATAACATTTAACCCGTAAACGATCCAAACGTATACATACGTTCTCTATCATAGTGCCCCAACTAGAGATGATTGCTGATGTTATGAATGAAAAGAAGTTGGATGTCCTGGCCCTAAGCGAAACAGAGCTGAAGGGGGTAGGCGAGTTTCAGTGGGGAGAAATAAATGGGATTAAGTCGGGAGTATCTGAGAGAGTTAGAGCTAAGGAAGGGGTAGCAATAATGTTGAAGGACCAGTTATGGGAGGAGAAGAGGGAATGTAAATGTGTAAATTCAAGGATTATGTGGATTAAAATAAGGGTCGGGTGTGAAAGGTGGGTCATTGTAAGCGTGTATGCACCTGGAGAAGAGAGGAGTGTAGAGGAGAGAGAGAGATTTTGGGAGATGTTAAGCAAATGTATAGGAACCTTTGAACCAAGTGAGAGAGTAATTGTGGTAGGGGACCTAAATGCTAAAGTTGGAGAAACATGTAGAGAGGGTGTGGTAGGCAAGTTTGGGGTGCCAGGTGTAAATGATAATGGGAGCCCTTTGATTGAACTGTGTATAGAAAGGGGTTTAGTTATAGGTAATACGTATTTTAAAAAAAAAAGAGGATAAATAAGTATACAAGATATGATGTAGGGTGTAATGACAGTAGTTTGTTGGACTAGATAAAAGACTGTTGAGTAGACTTCAGGATGTACATGTTTATAGAGGGGCCACAGGTATATCAGATCACTTTCTAGTTGTAGCTACAGTGAGGGTAAAAGGTAGATGGGATACAAGAAAAATAGAAACAGCAAGTAAGAGAGAGGTGAAGATATATAAACTAAAAGAGGAGGCAGTGAAGGTAAGATATAAGCAACTATTGGAGGATAGATGGGCTAGTGAGAGTATAGGCAATGGGGTCAAAGATGTATGGGGTAGATTTAAGAGTGTAGTGTTGGAGTATTCAGCAGAAGTTTGTGGTTACAGGAAAGTAGGTGCGGGAGGGAAGAAGAGCGATTGGTGGAATGATGTAAAGAGAGTATTAAAGGAGAAAAAGTTAGCATACGAGAGGTTTTTACAAAGTAGAAGTGATGCAAGGAGGGAAGAGTATATTGAGAAAAAAAAGAGAGGTTAAGAGAATGGTGAAGCAATCTAAAAAGAGAACAAATGAAAGTGGGTGAGATGTTATCAACAAATTTTGTTGAAAATAGGAAAAAGTTTTGGAGTGAGATTAAGTTGAGGAAGCCTAGGGAACACATGGATTTGACAGTTAAAAATAGGAGAGGAGAGTTAGAGATATCAGGAAGATGGAGGAAATATTTTGAGGAATTGTTAAATGTTGATGAAGATAGGGAAGTTGTGATTTTGTGTATAGGGCAAGGAGGAATAACATCTTGTAGGAGTGAGGAAGAGCCAGTTGTGAGTGTAGGGGAAGTTCATGAGGCAGTGGATAAAATGAAAGGGGGTAAGGCAGCTTGGATTGATGGGATAAAGATAGAAATGTTAAAAGCAGGTGGGGATATAGTTTTGGAGTGGTTGATATTATTTAATAAATGTATGCACCTGGAGAAGAGAGGAATGTAGAGGAGAGAGAGAGATTTTGGGAGATGTTAAGTGAATGTATAGGAGCCTTTGAACCAAGTGAGAGAGTAATTGTGGTACGGGACCTGAATGCTAAAGTAGGAGAAACTTTTAGAGAGGGTGTGGTAGGTAAGTTTGGGGTGCCAGGTGTAAATGATAATGGGAGCCCTTTGATTAAACTTTGTATAGAAAGGGGTTTAGTTATAGGTAATACATATTTTAAGAAAAAGAGGATAAATAAGTATACAAGATATGATGTAGGGCAAAATGACAGTAGTTTGTTGGATTATGTATTGGTAGATAAAAGACTGTTGAGTAGACTTCAGGATGTACATGTTTATAGAGGGGCCACAGATATATCAGATCACTTTCTAGTTGTAGCTACACTGAGAGTAAAAGGTAGATGGGATACAAGGAGAATAGAAGCATCAGGGAAGAGAGAGGTGAAGGTTTATAAACTAAAAGAGGAGGCAGTTAGGGTAAGATATAAACAGCTACTGGAGGATAGATGGGCTAATGAGAGCATAGGCAATGGGGTCAAAGAGGCATGGGGTAGGTTTAAAAATGTAGTGTTAGAGTGTTCAGCAGAAGTTTGTGGTTACAGGAAAGTGGGTGCGGGAGGGAAGAGGAGTGATTGGTGGAATGATAATGTAAAGAGAGTAGTAAGGGAGAAAAAGTTAGCATATAAAAAGTTTTTACAAAGTAGAAGTGATGCAAGGAGGGAAGAGTATATGGAGAAAAAGAGAGAGGTTAAGAGAGTGGTGAAGCAATGTAAAAAGAGAGCAAATGAGAGAGTGGGTGAGATGTTATCAACAAATTTTGTTGAAAATAAGAAAAAGTTTTGGAGTGAGATTAACAAGTTAAGGAAGCCTAGAGAACAAATGGATTTGTCAGTTAAAAATAGGAGAGGAGAGTTATTAAATGGAGAGTTAGAGGTATTGGGAAGATGGAGGGAATATTTTGAGGAATTGTTAAATGTTGATGAAGATAGGGAAGCTGTGATTTCGTTTATAGGGCAAGGAGGAATAACATCTTGTAGGAGTGAGGAAGAGCCAGTTGTGAGTGTGGGGGAAGTTCGTGAGGCAGTAGGTAAAATGAAAGGGGGTAAGGCAGCCGGGATTGATGGGATAAAGATAGAAATGTTAAAAGCAGGTGGGGATATAGTTTTGGAGTGGTTGGTGCAATTATTTAATAAATGTATGGAAGAGGGTAAGGTACCTAGGGATTGGAAGAGAGCATGCATAGTTCCTTTGTATAAAGGCAAAGGGGACAAAAGAGAGTGAAAAAATTATAGGGGGATAAGTCTGTTGAGTATACCTGGTGTGTGGTAGAGTTATTATTCAAAGAATTAAGAGTAAGACAGAGAATAGGATAGCAAATGAATAAGGAGGCTTTAGGAAAGGTAGGGGGTGTGTGGACCAAGTGTTTACAGTGAAACATATAAGTGAACAGTATTTAGATAAGGCTAAAGAGGTCTTTGTGGCATTTATGGATTTGGAAAAGGCGTATGACAGGGTGGATAGGGGGGCAATGTGGCAGATGTTGCAGGTGTATGGTGTAGGAGGTAGGTTACTGAAAGCAGTGAAGAGTTTTTATGAAGATAGTGAGGCTCAAGTTAGAGTATGTAGGAAAGAGGTAAATTATTTCCCAGTAAAAGTAGGCCTTAGACAAGGATGTGTGATGTCACCGTGGTTGTTTAATATATTTATAGATGGGGTTGTAAGAGAAGTAAATGCGAGGGTCTTGGCAAGAGGCGTGGATTTGAAAGATAGAGAATTACACATAAAGTGGGAGTTGTCACAGTTGCTCTTTGCTGATGACACTGTGCTCTTGGGAGATTCTGAAGAGAAGTTGCAGAGATTGGTGGATGAATTTGGTAGGGTGTGCAAAAGAAGAAAATTAAAAGTGAATACAGGAAAGAGTAAGGTTATGAGGATAACAAAAAGATTAGGTGATGAAAGATTGGATATCAGATTGGAGGGAGAGAGTATGGAGGAGGTGAATGTATTCAGATATTTGGGAGTGGACATGTCAGCGGATGGGTCTATGAAAGTTGAGGTGAATCATAGAATTGATGAGGGGAAAAGGGTGAGTGGTGCACTTAGGAGTCTGTGGAGACAAAGAACTTTGTCCTTGGAGGCAAAGAGGGGAATGTATGAGAGTATAGTTTTACGAATGCTCTTATATGGGTGTGAAGCATGGGTGATGAATGTTGCAGCGAGGAGAAGGCTGGAGGCAGTGGAGATGTCATATCTGAGAGCAATGTGTGGTGTGAATATAATGCAGAGAATTCGTAGTTTGGAAGTTAGGAGGAGGTGCAGGATTACCAAAACTGTTGTCCAGAGGTGGACAACAGTTTTGGTTCGGACATGTAGAGAGAATGGAGCGAAACAGAGTGACTTCAAGAGTGTATCAGTCTGTAGTGGAAGGAAGGCGGGGTAGGGGTCGGCCTAGGAAAGGTTGGAGGGAGGGGGTAAAGGAGGTTTTGTGTGCGAGGGGCTTGGACTTCCAGCAGGCATGCGTGAGCGTGTTTGATAGGAGTGAATGGAGACAAATGGTTTTTAATATTTGATGTGCTGTTGGAGTGTGAGCAAAGTAACATTTATGAAGGAGTTCAGGGAAATCGGCAGGCCGGACTTGAGTCCTGGAGATGGAAAGTACAGTGCCTGCACTCTGAAGGAGGGATGTTAATGTTGCAGTTTAACCCTTTGACTGTTTCAGGCCCCTTTCTGAAACTGTCATTCTATGTCGCTCAATTTTTGAAAAAAAAAGATTATTTTTTCTTATGAAATGATAGAGAATCTTTTCCCGATGGTAATGACACCAAAAGTTCAAAATTTGGTCGAAAACTCATGGAATTATGCTCCCGCGAAGTTACCGGTCTCTGCGACATATGCGTATCGGCGATTTCGCCGACTTTGAGCCCTATTTTCTGCCAATTCCATTGTTCCAGTTCACCAAACTCATAGCTATTTCTTTAGAACTCCTTTTTATCTATCAGCTGAGTACAAGAAACCTCCCATTTACTAATTTGGACTACCCAATATGGTGGTCAGAAATTGGCAATTTGGCCAATTTCACGCAAACTAAAAAAGATGTCAATTTCAAAATAGGGTCCAGAATAAACAAGGTAGGCATTCGTGGCACTAAAATAACATATGCTCTGTTCATTAGTCACATCTCTAGGCCCCTCTTATATTATTATTGCTTTCTATTTTGATTTTTTATTCATACAAAAAAATACAAAATTTACTGTTATGCAGACTACTGCATTATTGTAAAAATGGTATAAATAATATCAGTGCACTAGTGAAAGAATATTAGACTCCCCAGTTAACGTGTATTGGACGTGTGGTGTGATTTATTTACTCCTGAACATTGGTAAAAATCGAACATTTCCGCTACTTTGAGCTCAGTTTCAAGGTCGTTTTCATCGTCAAAGTAATGAAAATCATTTCTATTTCTGTAATATGTTTTCCATTTTATCACCTAAGACCATGAAAACGCGAATACAACGATAAATACTATACAAAAATACACCTCAAAGTCGGCGTTTTATTCCAAAAAAAACGATCAGAGTTTTTTTTTTCTCATTACGCAATGTGTGCTGCAGGATTTTTTTTATGTGGTGCACACTGACCACACAGACCCATTCTCTCACATGTGGGCCTACCAGCTTTCTCCTGCTTGATTTGAAGCCGCTAGAATTATTGAGTATATATACGTCAGAAACATTGGCTCGTAAGACATATTTATACGTTGAAAACAGTCAAAGGGTTAAAAACTGTAGTGTAAAGCACCCTTCTGGCAAGACAGTGATGGAGTGAATGATGGTGAAAGTTTTTCTTTTTCAGGCCACCCTGCCTTGGTGGGAATCGGCCAGTATGATAATAATAATAATAATAATGGAAGAGGGTAAGGTACCTAGGGATTGGCAGAGAGCATGCATAGTTCCTTTGTATAAAGGCAGAGGGGATAAAAAAGAGTGCAAAAACTATAGGGGAATAAGTCTGTTGAGTATACCTGGTAGAGTGTATGTTAGAGTTATTATTGAAGTAATTAAGAGTAACACGGAGAGTAGGATAGCAGATGAACAAGGAGGCTTTAGGAAAGGTAGGGGGTGTGTAGACCAAGTGATTACAGTGAAATATATAGGTGAACAGTATTTAGATAAGTGTAAAGAAGTTTTTGTGGCATTTATGGATTTGGAAAAGGCATATGACAGGGTAGATAGGGGGGCAGTGTGGCAGATGTTGCAGGTGTACAGTATAGGAGGTAGGTTACTGAAAGCAGTGAAGAGTTTTTACAAGGATAGTGAGACTCAGGTTAGAGTATGTAGGAGAGAGGGAGATTATTTCCCAGTAAAAGTAGACCTTAGACAAGGATGTGTGATGTCACCGTGGTTGTTCAATATATTTATAGATGGGGTTGTAAGAGAAGTGAATGCGAGGGTCTTGGCAAGAGGTGTGGAGTCAGACACAAAGTGGGAGTTGTCACAGTTGCTCTTTGCTGATGACACTGTGCTTTTGGGAGATAATGAAGAGAAGTTGCAGAGGTTGGTGGATGAATTTGGAAGGGTGTGTAAGAGAAGAAAATTGAAAGTGAATATAGGAAAGAGTAAGGTTATGAGGATAACAAAAAGATTAGGTGGTGAAAGATTGGATATCAAATTGGAGGGAGATAGTATGGAGGAGGTGAATGTATTCAGATATTTGGGAGTGAACGTGTCAGCGGATGGGTCTATGAAGGAGGAGGTGAATCATAGAATTGATGAAGGGAAAAGGGTGAGTGGTGCACTTAGGAGTCTGTGTAGACATAGAACTTTGTCTATGGAGGCAAAGAGGGGAATGTATGAGAGTATAGTTGTACCAACACTCTTGTATGGGTGCGAAGCATGGGTGATGAATGTTGCTGCAAGGAAAAGGCTGGAGGCAGTGGAGATGTCATGTCTCAGGGCAATGTGTGGTGTGAATATAATGCAGAGAATTTGTAGTTTGGAAATTAGGAGAAGGTGTGGGATTACCAAAACTATTGTCCAGAGGGCTGAGGAGGGGTTGTTGAGGTGGTTCGGACATGTAGAGAGAATGGAACAAAACAGAATGACTTCGAGAGTGTATAAATCTGTAGTGGAGGGAAAGCTGGGTAGGGGTTGGCCTAGAAAGGGTTGGAGGGAGGGGGTAAAGGAGGTTTTGTGTGCGAGGGGCTTGGACTTCCAGCAAGCGTGCATGAGCGTATTTGATTGGAGTGAATGGAAACGAATGGTTTTTAACCCGTAAACGGTCCAAACGTATATATACGTTCACTACCTACTGCCCCAACTTTTTTGAGAAAAAACATTGCTGTTTTTTAATAGGAAAAAAGAGCATATGGTACCTAGGCATCCCCAATTATTTTAACCCTTTGACTGTCGCGGTCGTATATATACGTCATAGGAGATACCGTGTTTGGTGTTTGACGTATCTATACACATAAATTCTAGCGGCTTCAAATCAAGCAGGAGAAAGCTGGTAGGCCCACATGTGAGAGAATGGGTCTCCATGGTCAGTGTGCACCATATAAAAAAAATCGGGGAGCCAGTGGTGCATTGTGGGAATGCCATTTCAGTCCTCCTTTTTCAGCATGTCTAGCGGTAAGAAATATGTGACTCCCCAGCAAATCTGGGACTCTTCTCTTCCCAAGTGATGCTCTAACACAGATGGAAGTGTCAGTGAAGATCAATTTCATGATTTCGAGGAGTTTGAGACCAAAAGCAATGGAGGAGGAGGAAGAAGAGGAGGAGGAGGAAGAAGAGGAGGAGGAGGAAGAAGAGGAGGAGGAGGAAGAGGAGAAGAAGAGGAGGAGGAGGAAGAAGAGGAGGAGGAAGAAGAGGAGGAAGGAAGGAGGAAGAGGAAGAGGAAGGAAGGAGGAAGAAGGAGGGAGGAGGAGGGAGGAGGTGGAAGGAGGGAGAAGAAGGAAGGAGGGAGAAGGAGGGAGGAGGAGGGAGGGAGGAGAAGGAAGGAGGGAGGTGGAGGAAGGAGGGAGGAGGAGGAAGGAGGAAGGAGGGAGGAGGAGGAAGGAAGGAAGAAGAAGAAGAAGAAGAAGAAGAAGAAGAAGAAGAATACCTAGTAATAATAATATGTAATAATGTTCCCTTGAGGCATGAAAACAGTTCATCCCATGACAGTGACAAGATAAGGGGAGATAACATCTGATAAGAGCTGACCTTTGATGAGTGTAAACGAGGGTGGAGGGAGGGGGGCAGCTGTCCATCTGTCAAGAGCCAGGAGGAGGAGGAGGAGGAGAAGGAGAAGAAGGAGGAGAAGGAGGAGGAGGAGAAGGAGAAGAAGGAGGAGGAGAAGGAGGAGGAGAAGGAGGAGAAGGAGGAGGAGAAGGAGGAGGAGGAGGAGGAGAAGGAGAAGGAGGAGGAGGAGAAGGAGGAGGAGGAGGAGGAGGAGAAGGAGAAGGAGGAGGAGAAGGAGAAGGAGAAGGAGGAGGAAGAGGAGGAGGAGGAGGAAGAGGAGGAGGAGAAGGAGGAGGAAGAGGAGAAGGAGGAGGAGGAGGAAGAGGAGAAGGAGGAGGAGGAGGAGGAGGATGAGGAGGAGGAGAAGAGGACGACGAACAAACATTTGTCTGTCTGTCTATTTGTCTGTCTGCCATGCTCCCTGTCTATCTGTCTAGCTCTGTCTCAGAGAGAGAGACAAGACTGTGTCATCATCATGTTTACTCACATCTTCAAGCAGAGTATAGCACTTTGTCTGGATTTTTTGGGTTATCCTAGGTAATTTACACTATGTATACTTGTATTTATGTGTACCTGTGAGACAGAGATAGACAGAGAGAAAGAGAAGAGACAGATTGAAAGAGATAGAATGAGGGAGAAAGATAATTAGATAGAATGGAGGGGAAGCAGCATCCGACCCCATTGTTTTGACAGGCGGTAGGGGGAGTGAGTAATGAGACAGTATGTCATTTTGACAGCTGCTGACTCCTGACTCAAAACAATTGTAAGCCACACACTCGCAGGCACCCAAGACAAGCTTGCTGAATGGTGATAATAGCAGTTATATGAAAGTATCTAGTGACTATATATGTGTATATATATTATAGAAACAAGAAGCAAGAAGGGAAGGCAGGAATGAAGGGAGGACTAGATGAAAGGAAGGAAAAAAGTAAGGAAGGACAGATGAAGGAATGTAGGAAGAGAGGTGGAATGCCCTCCAGGTAGCCTCCAGGTAGGAAAGGAATGAAGGAAATTAGGAAGAAAGGAATGATGACACACTACCATTTACCTAGGATAACTACATAGCACAACTGCCTGCTAATACTTTGAAGAAAACTGCTCAGACAAGGTATTTTGTCTTTGCACATAAAAAAAAACTTCCACAAAAATGCACACACACTGATTTTATGTGTGAGGAGTGTAAAACACCATTGTGTATGACACCATGTTTTATGTGTGAGGAGTGTAAAACACCACTGTGTATGACACCATGTTTTATGTGTGAGGAGTGTAAAACACCATTGTGTATGACACCATGTTTTATGTTTGAGGAGTGTAAAACACCACTGTGTATGACACCATGTTTTATGTGTGAGGAGTGTAAAACACCATTGTGTATGACACCATGTTTTATGTTTGAGGAGTGTAAAACACCATTGTGTATGACACCATGTTTTATGTGTGAGGAGTGTAAAACACCATTGTGTATGACACCATGTTTTATGTGTAAGGAGTGTAAAACACCACTGTGTATGACACCATGTTTTATGTGTGAGGAGTGTAAAACACCACTGTGTATGACACCATGTTTTATGTATAAGAGTGTAAAACACCACTGTGTATGACACCATGTTTCACAGAGTTCCACAAGCTGCAGAACTTCTAGGAATATGTTCAGTGACTGTATATTGGTATATATATTATAGAACAATAGTAATAAACAATTTTTTGCATTGTTTGTTTTTGTAAACAAGTTTTGTAAACAATATATTGATAATTATGTTTGTGTGCTTATTGTGTTGTATACAACGAGTGTATATATGTACATTGCACCTTACTTTGGTCTCACAGGCCACATAAGTTATGTGAAAAAATAAAAGTGAAAAAAACAACAAACCTTCAAATACAAGTAAACTAAAGTTTACCGGGTGAGCGGCAGTCGCCGCTGTTGCCATACGCGACTCATTTTCTGCAAACTTCATGCCTCTGTATCTCGGTAAGTACTGATGGGAAAATTTTTTTTTGGGGGACTAAAACAATCAGAAAAATAATCTTAACATTTTCATAAGAAAAAATAATTTTTTTTTTTCGAATATTTTGCGACACCAGGAGACACTTCAGGATTGGGCCCTTCGACAGTCAAAGGGTTAATATGGTGCACATTGAGTACTCACACCCATTCTCTCATGTCTAGGCGACTCAGGCTTATCGTGGCAATGTAAAATGTATGACACATAAAACGTATATATACGTTTGGGGCACTAGCGGTAAAAACGTATATATACGTTTGGACTGTTTACGGGCTAATACTTGACATGCTGTTGGAGTGTGAGCAAAGTATCATTTATGGAGGGACTCAGGGAAACCGGCAGGCCGGACTTGAGTCCTGGAGATGGGAAGTACAGTGTCTGCACTCTGAAAGAGGGGTGTTAATGTTGCAGTTTTATGACTGTAGCATAAAGCACCCCTCTGGCAAGACAGTGATGGAGTGAATGATGATGAAAGTGTTTCTTTTTCGGGCCACCCTGCCTTGGTGGGAATCGGCCGATGTGTTAATAAAAAAAAAATAAAAAATATATAATTTTGAAAAAATATCATAGGTGGATTAATGAAAATGTGTATATTAATGTAATATATGACATTTAATGAGACTTGGTGATTATTATTGAGTATTTTTATTATCATTACTAATATGGCATCTTGAGACATAAGACACTCTTACTGATTTTAATGTGTACCTGCATACCAGCACAGTGTGTAAGTATATTTAAGTACAGGTATACATAAGTATAATTATAAGTGTATACAGTAGATCCTTGGGTAACACCTTTAATCCGTTCCAGAGAGCTAGCCTTTAGCCGAATTAATTTTCTCCTTAAGAAATGATGGAAATCCAATTAGCCAAAAGTATTAAACAGGGGGTAAAGGAGGTTTTGTGTGCGAGGGGCTTGGACTTCCAGCGGGCATGCGTGAGTGTGTTTGATAGGAGTGAATGGAGACAAATGGTTTTTAATACTTGACGTGCTGTTGGAGTGTGAGCAAAGTAACATTTATGAAGGGGTTCAGGGAAACCGGCAGGCCGGACTTGAGTCCTGGAGATGGGAAGTACAGGTTTTGTGTGCGAGGGGCTTGGACTTCCAGCGGGCATGCGTGAGTGTGTTTGATAGGAGTGAATGGAGACAAATGGTTTTTAATACTTGACGTGCTGTTGGAGTGTGAGCAAAGTAACATTTATGAAGGGGTTCAGGGAAACCGGCAGGCCGGACTTGAGTCCTGGAGATGGGAAGTACAGTGCCTGCACTCTGAAGGAGGGGTGTTAATGTTGCAGTTTAAAAACTGTAGTGTAAAGCACCCTCCTGGCAAGACAGTGATGGAGTGAATGATGGTGAAAGTTTTTCTTTTTTGGGCCACCCTGCCTTGGTGGGAATCGGCCAGTGTGATAATAATTAATAATAAATACTATTTTTTTTAAAGATTAAATATAAATATACATACAGAAAAAAATGACAAATAAATATAAAGCACTAATAAAATGGATAAATGAACATTTAATAACACACTAACCTTTATTGACTTGACTTGTTGGTGTAAGGTAGACACATAGGAGGCAAGGGGAAGGCAAGTTTATTATGCTTCAGTATGAAGCTAATATCATCTCTACGGCATATTTATCTGTCACAATTCATCTAATTTGACATTATAAACAATATTAATAACATAGAAACATGATATATCCTCTAGAATGAATACAATATGTCATAATGTATGAGAGGAGTAAGTGGTGTAAGTGTTGTTGTTGGGTTTATAAGGGCCACTGAGAGAAGCCATGCATAGTGGTGGTGGTGGAGGCACCAGCAGAACCCACCACCACTATCACATTTAAACAATGTATGTAATTTATAAATAAGAAATATTTACATTTTAATTTATAAATAAGAAATATTTACATTTTAATTTATAAATAAGAAATATTTACATTTTAATTTATAAATAAGAAATATTTACATTTTAATTTATAAATAAGAAATATTTACATTTTAATTTATAAATAAGAAATATTTACATTTTAATTTATAAATAAGAAATATTTACATTTTAATTCATAAATAAGTAAGTTTATTCAGGTATACACAAATACAGTTACGTACATAGATTATCATACATAGCAGCATATGTGTAAAGTACCCAGGATAACCCAAAAAAGTCAGTGACTTACATATTTCCATTGGGGTCCTTTTATATTTACACTTGTATTTACTTTTATACTTACACTTTTTCTAGGTAGTAGGTTGGTAAACAGCAACTGCCCAGGGAGGTACTACTGTCCTGCCAAGTGAGTGTAAAACAAAAGCCTGTAATTGTTTTACATGATGGTAGGATTGCTGGTGTCTTTTTTCTGTCTCATAAACATGCAAGATTTCAGGTACGTCTTGCTACTTCTACTTACACTTAGGTCACACTACACATACATGTACAAGCATATATATACACACCCCTCTGGGGTTTCTTCTATTTTCTTTCTAGTTCTTGTTCTTGTTTATTTCCTCTTATCTCCATGGGGATGTGAAACAGGATTCTTCCTCCATAAGCCATGCGTGTTGTAAGAGGCGACTAAAATGCCGGGAGCAAGGGGCTAGTAACCCTTTCTCCTGTATATATTACTAAATGTAAAAGGAGAAACTTTCATTTCTCCTTTTGGGCCACCCCGCCTCGGTGGGATACGGCCGGTGTGTTGAAAGAGAAGACTTGCACTTTTATATTTACACTTACCTTGGAGGAGATGTTAGTTTAATTAGTTTGATTGAGGAGATGCTGGCAGAGGTTTAGGGTGGTAGAAGATACTAGCAGGACGGCGTATGTTCAGCGGCCCAATACACATTCAACAACATTGGAAAGTTACTTTTGTGTCATTTTTCTATTGCAGACTGTTAATTTATTGCTGGCTGGTGCTATAGCCTTTATCGATACCTGCTGCTTTAGTATCATACATATCGTAGAATCACTGAATCACTGCAGAAGGCACATTCTCCCTTCTCTCTTCCTCCTCCATTTTGGTACTTTGCTATGAGTTTTTTCTTGAATTTTATTGTGTTTCCTTCCTTGTTTATCACAGGGCTGGCACTAGAAGCTTTCTTTGAGCCCATTGTGGCTTATTTAACAATTACAAGCACTAAAAACAATGGAATAATATAAAATATATCGCATGTATTCTTGGAATCGTCCTCACTGGCTTTGTAAACATTGGCACACTGGCTGTACAAGAAGTATGGAGTGGCCGGGCCCACTCAGGCCATGTGGACACGCTCAGGATGAAAGCTCTTAGCCGAGTTATTTGGCATTAACTGAACCAAAATTTTTATGCCAAAGCGAGCCATTAGCCGATTTTGGCACTAGCCAATGACGCCTTTACCTGAGGGTCCACTGTATATAAAATATGAAATAACTTTTAAAAACACATGAAATTTTGGAAATTTTCCAGACAAAATGGAGAGACGCGGTGTTCACGGAGCTCATGAAGAATGTAAACAACTGGGTGGGGTGCAGTGATCGTATTAGAAAGTCAGGTGGGGGGGAGCCATATAACGAGTTTTGATCATAATTTGAAATGTACATATTAGCTGAACGCCGTAAAGCGGGGTCCTACTCTATATTAGAGCTGATTTCCTCTATTCTGTTTATTACAATATACAGTACACAACTGTATAAACATTTAAAAATACACTAAAAATGTTATAAATGGTGCAGAGTTGAAATTAACCCGTAAACAGTCCAAACGTATATATACATTTTTACCGCTACTGCCCCAAACGTATATTTACGTTTTATTTTTCATTCCTTCAAAATTGGCACGATAGGCCTGAGTCGCCTAGACATGAGAGAATGGATGTGCGCACTCAGTGTGCGCAGTATCAAAAAAATCTGGGACGCCTGGGTACCGCATGGTAAGACCAGTTACATTCAGCTCCATCTTTGGTCAACATCATGGCACATCCTCGTGATTCACTCACTCCTCGTCGTATTAACACTCTATTATTTGAGGAAACTGATATGGAAGGTCAGTTTAGTGGATTTGACGCAGATGTGGCTACTAATAATCAAGGAAATAGTGAAAATATAGACGATAACCCAGATGACCCTCAGCCCATCACCTCTGGGGTGGCCAGTGTGGCCACACCAGACCCTGGGCCAAGCACTTCTGGGGTAGCCAGTGTGGCCACACGAGACCCTGGGCCAAGCACTTTGGGGTGGCTAGTGTGGCCACACAAGACCCTGGGCCCAGCACCTCTGGAGTGGCGAGTGTTACCCATAGGCAACTATGCAAGAGGAAACTATCATTTTCCCGGTGTTTTAGTAATGATAGTGAAAGTGATATAAGTGATGATGAGATTGATTTTATGCCATTAGAGGATTCGTGACAGTGACCATTATTCACCAGTGAAGCGTACTTTTAGGCATCATTACCTACGTTCAGGCAGTGTGCCATGTGCAA
Source organism: Cherax quadricarinatus (assembly GCF_038502225.1). Lineage (NCBI taxonomy): Eukaryota > Metazoa > Arthropoda > Malacostraca > Decapoda > Parastacidae > Cherax > Cherax quadricarinatus. The sequence goes on along the minus strand of NC_091330.1, from coordinate 21,456,747 downwards.
TCAGAGGCAAGGGTCGTGGCAGGTCACGATCCAAAACCCCTGCCACTGATAGTGAAAGTGATAATGAAGGTGAATATGCAGGGATGGAGGAAATAGTGGTGGGTGGCATGGTGCCTGGACCACATGGCGCGGTGGGTGGACTGACAAAGGACCGCCCGGCACCCCCTCAACCATGTGCTGCCTCCACTCCTGTCCCCCCTCCTGCTCCCCCTCGCCCCATGCCAGAGGTCCACCCTGCACCATGTGACCGAGAGTGGAACTGGACACAAAGTATATTCATGCCAGAGCCTTTTGATTTTGATGCGAGTGGAAGTGGCATCCTGCCAGAATGTCCCATAACGATTGAGTCTACAGAGTTAGACTTTTTCCAGTTATACTTTGACGAGCCTATAATGAACTTGATAGTGACCCAGACGAACAATTATTACTGTTATATCATGGACAATACACCAGATGTTGGGGAATCGTCACGGCTGTGCAGATGGAAAGATACAACGGTGGATGAAATGTATTTATTCCTTGGCACTGTCATGCTTATGCCACATACCTATAAGAACAATATACGTAACTACTGGGCCACAGACCACTTCATCAGTACTCCTGTCTTCCGTGACCTCCTTCCCTGCAACAGATTCATTCTGTTGCTACGAATGTTGCACTTCTCAGACAGGAATAGGCCCAACAGGAATGACCTTCTATACAAAATCCGGGAAGTGGTTATCTATATGAAACAGAAATTCAGTACCTACTTTTATCCCTTCAAGAATATTGTTGTTGACGAGTCCTTGATTTTGTTCAAGGGACGCTTGTCATTCAAACAATATATACCAAGCAAACGTCATCACTTTGGTATAAAACTATTTGTTATGTGTGACTGTGAGAGTGGTCTTGTATTAGATGCGATTGTATATACCGGGAAAAACACACTTGACGATGCCAGACGCATGTTGGGCATTTCTGGTGATGTTGTTCGAAAAATGATGGAACCATACCTTGGCAAGGGCCATACATTGTACACAGACAACTGGTATACAAGCCCTATGCTCGCTGATTTCCTACGTGTGAACAGTACTGATATATGTGGAACAGTGAGAAGGAATAGAAAACATATGCCAAGGTTCAGTGGAGGCAGTATTGAAGGTGCAGTGCAAGCATTTCATGCCAATGACATCATGGCACTGACGTGGCATGACAAACGGGATGTGACGTTGCTGTCAACCATCCACAGAAACGAAATGGTACAAACACAAAGTGAACAGGGAGACCAATGAACATATTGTCAAGCCAGCTGCTGTTGTCGACTATACAAACAATATGCGACTCGTTGACAAGTGTGACATGATGATAGGGTTCGTTGACTGTGTGCGTAGGAGTCGCAAGTGGTATATAAAACTGTTTTTTCACCTTGTAGACATTGCAGTGCTCAATGCATTCAATATGTACGAAATAAAGACTGGAAAACAACAACGTTTTGCAGAATTCTCCTTGAATGTCGTAAAACAGATTGCAAAAAAGTATGGTACCACATCTGTACCTGCCCCTCAACAGCAACCTGTCACACCACAACCTGTCCCCCAACCACAGCCAGTGGGGGAAGTGCCAGACCGAATCATCCCTAACTGTCACTACTTGGTACCAATACCACCTACCCCAAAGAAGAAGCATTCCCAGAAAAAGTGTGTTGTGTGTGCTACCACCACAAAACGACCCCAACAGCGAAAGGACACACGATACATTTGTCACCAGTGTGGGGTGGCACTCTGTATGAATCCATGCTTCATGGAGTATCATACAATCGTGGAGTTCTAGAAACATAAGTAGGACATGTAAATACTTGTATATAGTTGTAGATAATAATGTGTGATTCAGCCAGGTGTGCAAAATCACCTGTCAGTGTGTACATATGTGTCTGTGACAAAATGATAATAATTTTGTATATATTATTGGTGTATAAGCAACAGTTGACATTGAAATCAAAAGAATTACTGTAAAACATAAGTATCATATCAAGAAAACCAAGAAAAGTAAAAAAAAATGGAAAATAAATGGTAAATATGTAGAGTTTCTGCAAGCGGCTGTGCTCCATGTTGCCGTCAGGTGATCGCCAAGTGCCAACTTCGCGGCCTCATATCTCAGTAAGTACTGACCCTAAAAATTTTTTTTTATCCTATAACACTTAGAAAAATGTGCCCGTTTTTCTATAAAAAAAAAACTATTTTTTTATTTTTCAAAATATTCAGGGCACTGGGGTAGTGAACGTATATATACGTTTGGACTGTTTACGGGTTAAAACAATATAAAAAATGGTTGACACACACCCACTACCATTATAGAATGCTCCTTGTTTAGTGACAAATTTGTTTACCTACGTGGTCTTAGGAACGAAACTCCATTGTTAAGTGAGGAGAGGCTGTAATGGCAGTGGGTTTGTGTCAACCAGCTTTGATATTGTTTTAGTGTCACCTTTGCACCATTTATAACATTTCTGGTATATTTTTAAATGTTTATACAACAATGTACTGTATATTGTAATAAACTGAATAGAGGAAATCAGCTCTAATATACATTATTTAGGTATGCATACTGGTCAGAGAGCCAGTCGTAAGACAGAATCATCGGTAAACGAGTACGTCGCTAAGTGAGGAGAGGTTGCACGTAAGTCTGGACAAGTTAAGACTGGTTGATTTTTGAATACAGCCTCTCCTCACTTAACGGAGTTCCATTCCTATCACTGGCTACACATATTGTAGCATCACTGAATCACATCAATTTCCTTGATTTGTTCTTTCTTTGCCAGGGTAGAAGTGATTGTTGATTTGTTTTTGCCATATATCCTGGGAAGTTCCAGCACCCGCACACCACTTATATTTTTCTGTTACTTCCTTCTTAAATTCCATCGTGTTTCTCACTTTCTTTACCAAAGGACCTTTACTAGGAACTTTCTTGGGGCCCATGGTGACTTATTTCACAGTTGCACTTAATAAAAAACCTCCAAAAACAATGGATTTTAAGGATATGTTTGGATGAATGCTCGGAGTATATGCTCACTCACCTGTGGGAGGTGGGTGACGCTTAATACGGCCTATATGAGGCAACGGCCAAAATATGGAGCTAAATTTCCGCTGAAAAATCAGCCTATATGCAAATCGGCTGATAAACACAGCAGCCGAAAAACAAGGTTCCACTGTATTTCGTAGTTTCCAATGGATATTTATAACTTTTAGTGCAGTAGGTAAAGCATCTCAATTTATTAACCCTTTGAGGGTCGAGAGGCCCTCTCCCAAACTCGCTTTCAGGGTTGAAAATTTTTCGAAAAAAAAAAAAATCTCATGATAGAGAATCTTTTTCTGCTCTTAATGACACCAAAAGTATGAAAACTGATGGAAAACTTACGGAATTATGCTCTCACGAAGTTAGCAGTCTCGATGTTTATGCATCGGCGATTTCGCCCACTTTGAACCCTGTTTTCGACCAATTCCAGTGTTGCAGTTGAGTAGAAGAATCTGCCCATTTACTGATTTCAACTACCCAGTAAAGTGGTCAGAATTTGGCAATATGGGCAATTTCACACAAATTTCCAAAGATGTCAATTTCGAAATAGGGTCCAGAACAAATGAGACAGACATTCATGGCACTAAAATAACATATTATCTGTTCATTTGTCACATCTCTAGGCCCCTCTTACATTACTTTTGCTTTCCATTTTGAATTTTTATTCTCCCAGAAAGTAGAAGGTTTTCTGTTATGTATACTACTGCATCATTGTAAAAACGATATAAATGATGTCAGCGTAGTTGTGAAAGAATATTAGACTCACCAAATGACGTGTATTGGACACATGGTGTAATTTGTTTACTCTTGAACATCGGCAAAAATTGATAATTTTTGCTACTTTGAGCTCAATTTCAAGGTGTACTTGTCATCGTGAAACCAATCAAAATCATCTCAATTTCTGTAATATATCTTCCATTCTGTCAAATGGGACCTAGGAAATGAGAATACACTATAAAGTCGCTGTTTTAACCCTTTGACTGTTTCAGTCGTATGTATACGTCTTACGAGCCACCGTGTTTGACGTATATACAGTGGACCCCCGGTTAACGATATTTTGTCACTCCAGAAGTATGTTCAGGTGCCAGTACTGACCGAATTTGTTCCCATAAGAAATATTGTGAAGTAGATTAGTCCATTTCAGACCCCCAAACATACACGTACAAACGCACTTACATAAATACACTTACATAATTGGTCGCATTCGGAGGTAATCGTTATGCGGGGGTCCACTGTATACTCAAAAATTCTAGCGGTTTGAAATCAAGCAGGAGAAAGCTGGTAGGCCCATATGTGAGAGAATGGGTCTGTGTGGTCAGTGTGCACCATATATAAAAAATCCTGCAGCACGCAGTGCATAATGAGAAAAAAAAACTCCGACTGTTTTTTTGCATTAAAATGTCGACTTTGTGGTGTATTTTCGTATAGTATTTATGGTTGTATTCTCGTTTGCTTGGTCTCATTTGATAGAATGGAAAACATATTATAGAAATAGAGGTGAGTTTGATTGGTTTTACTATGAAAAGAACCTTGAAATGGAACTCAAAGTAGGGGAAATGTTTGATTTTTGCCAATGTTCAAAAGTAAACAAATGATGTCATTGTCCAATAAATGTCCAACTAGACATTCTAATATGCAGTCATGAATGGGTTGACATTATTTATACAATTATTACAATATTGCAGTAGTCTGCATAACAGTAAATCTTATATTTTTTGTTTGAATAAAAATTCAAAATAGAAAGCAAGAGTAATATCAGAGGGGCCTGGAGACATGACTGTTAAACAAAGAAAATGTTATTTTAGAGCCAGGAATATCTGCATTGTTCATTCTGGACCCTATTTTGAAATTGTCATATATTTTAATTTGCATGAAATTGGCCAAATTGCAAATTTCTGACCACGTTATTGGGTAGTTGAAATCGGTAAATGGGCAGTTTCTTGTACTCGAGTGATAGAACAAATGGAGTTATAAAGAAATAGCTATGAGTTTGGTCGACTGGAACAATGAGATTAATAAAAAATAGGGCTGAGATTGGGCAAAATCGCCGATTCGTAAATATCTCCGAGGTCACTATCTTCGCGAGAGCATAATTCCGTAAGTTTTCCATCAAATTTCATTTTTTGGTGTCATTACCATCAGGAAAAGATTCTCTATCATTTCATAAGAATTTTTTTTTTTTTTTTTTTCAAAAATTTTTCTGCACCAGGAGATACCTCAGGATTTGGGGTTTCGACAGTCAAGGGGTTAAATAAAAAACATGGTCAGATTTTTTTTTTCTCATTATGCACTGCGTGCTTCAGGATTTTTTTATACTGTGCACACTGCCCACACAGACCCATTCCTTCATATGTAGGCCTGCCAGCTTTCTTCCACCAGATTTGAAGGTGCTAGAATTTAGGCATACAAGCACGTGACCAACCCTGGTTGCAATGACGTACTTGTACGTGCCCGACCCTTAAAGGGTTAATACTGTATAAATGATGTCTTTCCTTTATCATGGTGGTGCTACCACCATGAGCTCTTCCATAAATATACAGTGTTTGACATTTTGTTCACAGGTATCAGGTCATGGGTCAGGGCGAGCATTAGTAGTGAAGAGTGTTGGGGGACGCATCACTACACTTCTACACCATGCTGATGAGACCACTGCTTCGCTTAACTACAAAAGATCACTGGCTTCTCTCCTCACACCTGCCCACCACACTTCCAGCCTCACCTACCATATACAGGTTCTCCTTCTACCCAGTTTTTCATAGCCTCTCTTCTCTATTTTAATTGTGCTAAAAGCATAATTTTATGCTGGTTATTGTACTAATCTCATGATGTGCTATTCATGTAAAATAATTCATTTTTATATGCAATATTGCCTTTAATAGAGAGTCTGGTGGATAATGTAATTTTTTGGTAAATTATCTGAAAGCATTTTAATTTTGCCAGATGTGTTGAATACCATAAGTAGCAACAGTACTATAAGGAAAGGCTGGAATAGATCCACAGAATTTAAAGTGATCAGTCACCTCATGAATAAATTGAGGTTAGATTACTCTAAAGAGATGAAGGATATTAGGGGCCTCCTCAGTGTTCACTGATATGCATACTGGTAAGTGGGTCTCATAAAATAAAATTACATGTGCTGTACATGGCTTAACAGGCTGACGTACTTGGGACATGTGAGGTTCATTATGAAAATCGGGAATCTACAACAGTGACGTGGCGTGACTTGACCCGTTGCTCACACTTTTCATTGGAGCGGGCTCTTGGTGGCCACCACCTTCCCTTTATTCACCTGGTAAGTATGAAAGTGATGTGTTCACTCTACTTTCACCTAATATATTTAATAAGGTAGCCTGGTGGTCCTCTGAAGTTTCATCTGATCATTATCAAGACTCACCTGGCTCTTTGAGGTGTGATATACAGTAGACTGTCAATTAAGACATGATCTTCTAAGCATAAGTTTAGTTAGTTTAATATGTTTATTTTGCATCCCATACCCATCCTGTGGGCGGTAGTCAAAAGATTACAGAGGTACATAATTGGTCCAGGGACTGGACTCCAAAGTTTTGATAGCTGAGCAAGTTACAGAGGTAATGAATTCACAATTTACAAAGGTAATGAACTCACGAATTACAAAGGTAATGAACTCCAGGTAGGTCTAGTCACAATCATGACAAGTTACAAAGGTATTTACAGATTACAGAGGTACGTAATGGGTCCAGGGACTGGGCCCCAAAGTTTTGATGGCTGAACTAGGTACAAGGTAATGAACTCACAAGTTACAAAGGTAATGAATACTGTAAGAATGGTTACTTACGTTTATACATGGCTACAATCATGAACAAATTATAGTGTAATGAGCAATTCACACTTCCACACCCGGTCACAACTGTAATGAGTTATTGGTGCAAATATTGATTGTTGAGTCACACACACACACACACACACACACACACACACACACACACACACACACACACACACACACACACACACACACACACACACACACACACACACACACACACACACACACAAATTCATACACACACACACACATACACAAACTCATACACACACATGCACACACACTCATATACACACACACACACACACACACACACACACACACACACACACACACACACACACACACACACACACACACACACACACACACACTCATACACATACACATGCACACACAAACACACACACAAACACACACACACACACACACACAGGAGCTTGGACTCGATCCCTGCAATCTCAACTAGGTGCATGCACACACACACACACACACACACACACACACACACACAGGAGCTTGGACTCGATCCCTGCAATCTCAACTAGGTGAATGCACACACACACACACACACACACACACACACACACACACACACACACACACACACACACACACACACACACACACACACACACACACACACACAACACAAACATAAGTTTAGACATGTCTATTATCCCCAAACTCTTGAGTATCATTAAGTAGGTGTGGGAGGGTATTGATTCTTCTGTCCTCCATACTCTGATCTTTTCAGTGACTAGATGTAAAGAGTGCATCAAAAGGAAGGGTACAGTGGACCCCCGAGTTTTGTGATTAATCCGTTCCAGAGAACCTACCGAATGGTGACATTCACAATTGGCAAATCCATTTTCCCCATTAGAAATAATCCGATTAATCCGTTTCAGACACCCAAAAGTATTAACCAAAAATCATTTTTTTAAAGATTAAATATAGATTTACATTCAGAAAACAATGACAAATGAAAATAAAGCACTAATAAAATGGATAAATGAACATTTAACATCACACTAACCTTTATTGACTCTTGTTGGTGTACAGAAGACAGGTAGGAGGGGAGAGGGAGGCGAGTTTATTATGCTTATTTATCTGTCACAATTCATCTAATATGACATAATAAACAATATTAATAACATAGAAATATGATATATAGTCTAGAATGAATAAAGTATGTCATAATGTATGTGTGGAGTAAGTGGTGGAAGTGTTGTTGTTGGGTTTATAAGGGCCACTGAGAGAAGCCATGCATATTAGTGGTAGTGGAGGCAGCAGCAGAAACCACAACCACTATTCACAATGTATGTAATTTATAAATAAGAAATATGTACATTTTAATTTATAAATAAGAAATATTTACACTTGGAGGAGATGCTGGCAGAGGTTTAGGGTGGTAGACGAGAGCAGGGTGGTGCATGTTCAGTGGCCCTATACCACCTGTGGGGTGATGGTCACTCGCTGGTAAACAATGGCACACTGAGTGTGAGTGATGCGGGAGACTGGCTTTTTGTGCACACTGACAGCGGACATGTACCGGATGGTTGCTGAATCATGAGGCCAATCATGAACCGCGAAGCTAAATTTTGGCGAAAAAAGTTGCCGAAAGTCGGAATTCACGAAAGTCGCGGCCGCCAAACGGCGGGGGTCCACTGTAATTCCTCAAAATACTAGGTTATAAATAAAATAAATAAAGTTTATTTCTTTGTAAAGGTTACAATGTGTAATTACAATTTTGATTTGCTAAGTACAAAGATAGCCACTATCATGCCGAGGCATTTCGGGCAAACTAATCCTAATACGTAGTAACTAATTAAAACTATTTAAGATAATAGTACATAGTAATTATACTTAAAACTAAACATGGAATAGTGGTTAACTGTTTTACAATCTTATTTGAACTAAATCAATCTTATGTAAACTTAGTACAAAATCTAACTTAAAAGTAATGGTGCAGGTGGTAATATTTTATGGAATGGCAGAATTAAAAGCCAGGAGGTCACATAAGACTAATTAGCAGATGTTTTGGCAGGTTTGGTTAATATTGAGACACAAAATGATTTTATGGACTGGCAGAATTAAGAGCCTAGAGGTCACATGATAAAACTAGTTAGCAGATGTTTGGTTGATTTCGTTAATATTGTGAGATAAGATGATTTTTTAGCAAAGTCCTAAATTTATAAGCTGTCTGGGGATCCTTGACCTGTTCTGGTAGCGAGTTCCAGATCTTCGGGCCTTTCATGTGCATAGCGTTCTTGCATAGTGAGAGTCTGACTCAAGGGATGTTGAAAAATGCCTTATGCCATGTATTGTGGCTGTGCATTCTGTTGTAACTGTCGAGGAGTAGTTTTAGGGGAGGGTTTACAGTGGAGTTTATAGTTCTGTTTTTGTAGCAGGCACAATAATATGAGTGTATGTCTTGTATATTTAGCAAGTTGAGTCTTTTGAAAAGTGGTGGGGTGTGCTGTCTAGCACAGGAGCTGGTTATCACCTGCACAGCAGCTTTTTGTTGGATTATTAAGGGTCTAAAGTGGTTGGCAGTGGTTGAGCCCTAGGCACAGATACCATAGGTGGGGTAAGAACATTAAAATGGTATGAAATACCGACAGATTGTTAGGTAAGACACATATGCAACAGTTAGGTAAAGATACCTAACTGTTGCATATGTCTTACCTAACAACAGGTGGGGTAAGGATATATTAGAGAGTGGTACAGGGTAAGGAGAGTCGTTTGAGGTACTGATTGGGAAATTTTCTTGGCTATGTGATTGGTATGGGACTGAAATTTAAGATTACAGTCAAGGAGAAGACCTAGAAATTTGCTCTCTGTGTGTCTTGATATAGAGGAACCATTTAACAGTATGTTGAGTTGAATATTTGAGGCTCTGTTGCCAAACAACATGAAGTATGTTTTATCTATGTTGAGAGTGAGTTTGTTGGTCGTCATCCAAGCATATATCTTTAGCAGTTCATTGTTTACAGTGTTTCCAAGCACAGCTGGGTCTGAATGGGAGTAGACATATGTAGTGTCATCTGTGAATAGAACTGGTTTAAGGAGTTGGGATGCACTGGGGAGATCATTGATGTAGATGAGAAAGAGGAGTGGGCCTAGGACACTGCCCTGGGGTACTCCTACAGCTACAGGTTGGATAGTGGACTTGACTCCATTTGCATGTACATACTGGTGTCTGTCGTTAAGATAGGATTTTTAGATAATCAACAGAATGCCCTCTTATGCCGTAATGATTCAGTTTGAGGTGCAAGAGATTGTGGTCAACTGTGTCAAACGCTTTTCGTAGGTCAATAAAGAGCCCTAGAGGATATTCATTTTTATCAGAGCTGTGTATATTAGGTCAAGCATTTGTATAATAGCATCATTCATACTTTTTTTTGGTCTAAATCCAAACTAGCATGGGTTAAGTATGTTGTTGGATGTAAGGTCGGAATAAAGTCTCTTGTGTACTATTTTTTCAAATATCTTGAATAGTAAGGGCAAGTTTGATATGGGTCTGTAATTGTTCAAATCAGTTGGATCTCCACCTTTGTGGATCGGGGTGACCCTTGCTGTCTTGAGTATGGATGGGAAGGTTGAGGATGCTATAGATTTGTTAAACATGAATGGCGGCAAGTTATCTAGATCACCTGATATGTTCTTTAATGATTTAATGACGAGTGAGACTTCAGTGGGATTAGTTGGAGCTAGAAATAGAGTATTTGGATAGTTGCCAGTGAGGTACTCACTGGAATTTAACTCGCTAGCTTTGATCATAAAGTAGAGAAGAAGACATTAAATTTGTCGGCCGTGTCTATAGGTTGCATGTGAGGCTCATCTGGTTTAGTTAAGTCTCTCTCTCTATTTCCAGCTGGTTTCCTTGAGCCCAAAATTTTGGAGAGGGTTTGCCAGGTACTTTTCATGTTGCCTTTCATTTCACTAAATCAGTTTTCATAATACACTTGTGTTGATTTACGTATTAGTTCTGTGGGTATTGATTTGTATCTTTTATTAAATTCTTTAGTAATTAAGCCTAATCTGAACTGTTTTTCAATTTTGTGTTTTTTATTAATAGATTTGAAGATACTTTTTGTTAGCGATGGGCTGTTTAGCCTCTTTTCTGAGATCTGTTTCGTTTTGATTGGGCAATGTTTGTTATAGAGGTTTAGGGTTTTATGTGGTATAAACCTTGATGTCTTTATTGATATTATTACTGTCATCCAGCTCTCTCTGCCAATCAATGGCACCTAGTGCTAGTTTTAGGTTGTTTATCGATGTTTCATCATGCAGGTGAAATGAGATCTTTCTTGTTTCTTGAGTCAGTTTAGATAAGTGGGTTATGAGAAAGGTAGGGTAGTGGTCTGTGGTGTTGTCTGTGATTATACCTGCTTGTAGTATCACTAATACTTGCACAAGGGATGAACATGGGGAATATATAATAGCCAAATTCAAATCCAAATACCTACAAAAACCTCTCACATTGATAAACATCTACAGAGTTCCACAGTCAAACATTAGCCAATTTAGTCAAAACCTAGGAAGTATGATAACTGATGCACGCATGAACAAAGATCACTTACTACTCTCAGGTGACTTCAGTATAAATCTCCTGCAAGATCAGGACCCACACGTTACTGAATTCACAAACACAATGAGTAACTGTATGTTGCTACCAACAGTAACAAAACCTACAAGAATTGCAGAGACTAGTGTTTGCCTACTTGACCACATCTGGACCAACACCATATCCCCTTTAAAATCAGGCATAATTACAGATAATACCACAGACCACTACCCTACTTTCCTCATAACAACTCTTGGTAAACTACCCCAAGACACTACTAAAGTCACCTTCAGACTTAACAATGAGGCAGCCATTAATAACTTCACAACAGCAGTAGCAAACATTGACTGGCACACTGAGCTAGAAATCTATACAGATATTGACGAATGTATTAATAATTTTCTAAAAAAGACCCAATACCTCTATAACAAGCACTGCCCTAAAAAAACTAAACAGATGACAGCTAAGAGACTGAACAGTCCCTGGCTAACACCCAGCATTCTCAAATCCATAAATACAAAACACCAATATGAAAAACAGTACAGAATGGGTCACATAACCAGAGACCAAACAAAACGTTACTCGTCAATCCTAACCAGCCTGATAAGAAGGGCAAAAAAATTGTATTATGAGAACAGATTATCCAACTTACGAGGTGATATAAAAAAGACCTGGAAAACCCTATCAGAAATTCTGGGAACAAAAAAGATATCACGAAATAGCGAAATAAAATTAGCAAAATCAGATGAACCCCAACTCTCACCAACAGAAACAGCAAACAGACTCAATGATTTCTTCTCCACTATAGGACAAAACCTTGCCAATAAAATCCCAAGCTCAGATACCCCACCAAATGACTACCTCACCGGCAACTACCCGAACACACTGTTCCTAGCTCCGACTAACCCATACGAAGTCTCCCTTATTATCAACGCATTAAAAAACAAGGCAGGGGATTTAAATACCTTACCACCCTTTATATACAAAAAAGTGTCACAAGTGCTATCACCAATCATTGCAACACTCTTTAACAAATCCATTGAATCCTCCACCTTCCCTACAGTACTCAAAATAGCAAGGGTCACCCCGATCCACAAAGGAGGAGACCAAACAGAGTTGAATAACTATAGGCCAATATCCAGCTTACACCCTCTCTCAAAAATCTTCGAAAAATTAATTCATAAACGAATCTACTCCTACCTTATCTCCCAAAACATACTCAACCCCTGCCAATTTGGATTCAGGCCTAATAAAAATACTAATGATGCTATTATACACATGCTAGAACATATATACACTGCAATAGAGAAAAAAGAAGTCCCACTGGGGATCTTCATTGACTTACGTAAAGCTTTTGATACAGTTGACCATGACTTGCTCCACGTAAAATTGTCACACTATGGTATAAGAGGGCACTCCCTCAACTACCTCAAGTCATACCTCAGCAACAGAAGCCAATATGTGTACGCAAATGGGGCAAACTCTTCTGCACAACCAATTACAGTTGGTGTCCCACAGGGAAGTGTCCTTGGCCCTCTTCTCTTTGTCCTATACATAAATGACCTACCAAATGCTTCGCAATTACTCAAACCCACACTATTTGCAGATGACACTACATACGTCTTCTCCCACCCGAGCCCAGTCACGCTAGCCAATACTGTAAATACCGAATTACAGAAAATATCTACCTGGATGAGGACTAACAAACTTACACTAAACATTGACAAAACCTACTTCATTCAGTTTGGTAACAGAGCTACAGATGTCCCTCTTAACATAATGATAAACGGATCACCTATCACAAAGCTAACAGAGGGAAAATTCTTAGGAATCCACCTTGATAATAGACTCAAATTTCATATACATATACAACAAATTTCTAAGAAAATTTCCAAGACTGTAGGCATACTATTGAAGATACGGTACTATGCTCCACAGTCAGCCCTCCTGGCCCTATATCACTCTCTTATTTACCCCTATCTCACCTATGGAATTTGTGCATGGGGCTCAACAACAATTAACCATTTCAGACCACTAATTACCCAACAAAAGGCTGCAGTTAGAATGATAACAAATTCTCACTACAGGCAGCACACTCCACCAATATTCAATACACTAAACCTACTCACCATACAAAACATCCATACTTATTACTGCACCTATTACATACATAGAACACTTAACTCTGATATTAACCCTCCCCTCAAACATCTCCTTGCCAACCTCAACAGAACACATGACCATAACACAAGGCACAGATCACTCTTTGATGTTCCTCGTGTCCATCTCACACTATGCAAAAACTCAATGCACATAAAAGGCCCTAAAATCTGGAATTCATTACCTGTAAATATAAAAGAAACACTACCTGTTTATAAATTCAAGTCTCTTCTCAAAGATCACTTACTCACCCACAACCAAATAAATACTGAATAACTGAACCTGATAAATTGTATATCTTAAATGTTTCTCACAATTATATCACATAAATGTTAAACCTAAAACCCAATCTAACTTTATTATTTTTTAAATACGACTGAATGTACAACAATGCATGCAACCATATGACCTGTCTTTGTAATACTCACTTGTGCTTTATAGTAATCTGTTTACATTAATGTTTTATCACTGATTTCATCATTGCTTAGTTAATCTTAACCCTTTGACTGTTTCAGGCCCCTCTCTGAAACTGTCATTCTATGTCGCTCAATTTTTGAAAAAAAAAAAAATTATTTTTTCTTATGAAATGATAGAGAATCTTTTCCCGATGGTAATGACACCAAAAGTTCGAAATTTGGTCGAAAACTCGTGGAATTATGGTCCCGCGAAGTTAGCGGTCTCGGCGACATATGCGTATCGGCGATTTCGCCGACTTTGAGCCCTATTTTCAGCCAATTCCATTGTTCCAGTTGACCAAACTCATAGCTATTTCTTTAGAACTCCATTTTATCTATCAGCTGAGTACAAGAAACCTCCCATTTACTAATTTGGACTACCCAATATGGTGGTCAGAAATTGGCAATTTGGCCAATTTCACGCAAAATAAAAAAGATGCCAATTTCAAAATAGGGTCCAGAATAAACAAGGTAGACATTCGTGGCACTAAAATAACATATGCTCTGTTCATTAGTCACATCTCTAGGCCCCTCTTATATTATTATTGCTTTCTATTTTGATTTTTTATTCATACAAAAAAATACAAAATTTACTGTTATGCAGACGACTGCATTATTGTAAAAATGGTATAAATAATATCAGTGCACTAGTGAAAGAATATTAGACTCCCTAGTTGACGTGTATTGGACTTGTGGTGTGATTTATTTACTCTTCAACATTGGTAAAAATCGAACATTTTCGCTACTTTGAGCTTAGTTTCAAGGTCGTTTTCATCGTAAAAGTAATGAAAATCATTTCTATTTCTGTAATATGTTTTTCATTTTATCACCTAAGACCATGAAAACGCGAATACAACGATAAATACTATACGAAAATACACCTCAAAGTCGGCGTTTTATTCCAAAAAAACGATCAGAGTTTTTTTTTTCTCATTACGCAATGTGTGCTGCAGGATTTTTTTTATGTGGTGCACACTGACCACACAGACCCATTCTCTCACATGTGGGCCTACCAGCTTTCTCCCACTTGATTTGAAGCCGCTAGAATTATTGAGTATATATACGTCAGAAACATTGGCTCGTAAGACGTATTTATACGTCGAAAACAGTCAAAGGGTTAAGTTAATTTTAAGCCAGCCCGTAATGCTATGCATAGTATAAGTGGCTTTGGCATGCTGCTCTTATCTGTATTTTTTGTACCTCTGTATGTGTGCTCAAATTGTAAATAAATAAATAAATAAATAAATAAATTGTGTTGGTCCAGATATGGTCAAGTAACGAGGCACTTGTCTCAGAGATTCTTGTTGGCTTTGTTATAGAGGGTAGCAACAAGCTGTTGTTCATCGCATTTGCGAAATCAGCTACTGGAGGGTCAGTTGCTTGGGTAAGGTTGATGTTGAAGTCTCCTGCTAGTATCAGATGGTGTTTATTCAACTCTGACTCAATTATCATGTTTCTAAGGTTACTGTAAACGTAAGTATTTGAGTGTGGTAGTCTGTAGACTGCACCAACTGTTATAGGTTTCTTAAGTGTTCTTGATGTGAATTTAGCTATTATATATTCACCATTTTCGTCCTGTACATTAGTTGATTTCATACATTCTAGTTCATCAGAGTAATAGATGGCAGTTCCTCCTCCTGATTGGTCGGGCCTGCAGTTATGTATGGCTGTGTACCCAAGTATGGTAAATGTGTCTGTCAAATCTTGTCTGAGCCAGGTTTCAGTAAGTATAATGAAAGTTATAGTAGCATTGAGAGACTTAGGAAGTGCAATGAGGTCATCATAGTGTGTACTCAATGATCTAACATTGTAGTTGAAGACTTTAATGTTCTTGCTGACACTGAGAAGGGTATTAGCCTGACTAGCAGTGTAGTAATGGCAATTACTGTTTGGATTATGTGTGCAGTTCACTAAGAGGTTGATATCAGGATCGATAATTGCAATCATAAGGGGTACGTAGAGAAATAGCTGTTACAATTAATAAAAAATAAAAAGACAAAAGCAAATGATGTTAAACCACTAACAGTTATGAACCAAGATAATTATTTTAAATCTAAAAATAATGGAGCTGCTGAATATTAAAATAAAACACTTTAGCACCTTGATTATTTCTAAGTTAAAAGTAATGGTTTTGAGTATAAAATAAAACAGAGAATAAAACACTTAAGTACCTGGATTAGAACCTAAAATAGCACCTTAGGTGTCTTAAGTAGCTGGGAATTAATTACTTTTATTCACTAACAGGCATGAAAATATGGATTAAAATAAGGGTAAATTCTTCTATACTACAGCACTGAACATGGTTGATAATGTGTTGAGATATGGCTTAACAAGGTTCAATCAAACCAGTGATTGTGAGGAAACATGCTAGTTCTTGATCATTTGTTATTTCAAACCTAAGACCCGTGTCTGATAATTTTACGACGATAATGCCATCACGAGTAAAACACTGTTTTATTGATGCATTATCCCGCTTAAGTTTTTGAAGTCTGTATAATAGGTTCTGACGTTTTTTAGTTAGGCATTCATTTATATACACATTACTCCTTTTCTTGATAAAGGAACTTATTAGATCATTTTTTAGATCAATTGAATTGAATTTTAACCTAACACTTTGCTTTTGACCCGGCTTGCCTAGCAGTCGGGTCTCCTTGATATTACTGGTTTTAATGTTAACTTTTATCTCATCTTTTATTAGTTGGAGTGCTTTGATGGTGCAATTCTCATTGTTTGTATCTGGTGGTAAGGTACCTGGAGTTTACCTGGAGAGAGTTCCGGGGGTCAACGCCCCCGCAGCCCGGTCTGTGACCAGGCCTCCTGGTGGATCAGAGCCTGATCAACCAGGCTGTTGCTGCTGGCTGCACGCAAACCAACGTACGAGCCACAGCCCGGCTGATCAGGAACTGACTTTAGGTGCTTGTCCAGTGCCAGCTTGAAGACTGCCAGGGGTCTGTTGGTAATCCCCCTTATGTGTGCTGGGAGGCAGTTGAACAGTCTCGGGCCCCTGACACTTATTGTATGGTCTCTTAACGTGCTAGTGACACCCCTGCTTTTCATTGGGGGGATGGTGCATCGTCTGCCAAGTCTCTTGCTTTCGTAGTGAGTGATTTTCGTGTGCAAGTTCGGTACTAGTCCCTCTAGGATTTTCCAGGTGTATATAATCATGTATCTCTCCCTCCTGCGTTCCAGGGAATACAGGTTTAGGAACCTCAAGCGCTCCCAGTAATTGAGGTGTAAAATGAGCTGGTTAAAATGACAGAGTCTAGGAGCTTGTCTTGTTCAGTCATATTCCTTTGATACTGGAAGCATGCATACCACTGGGATTCCATGTTTAAATTCCAATCTTGTGTAGCTTCTGACAGCTTGGTAATGAGGGAATTTATTTGTTTGGTATGTGTGTCTATAGTTGAGTGCAGGTTTGTATGTTCTTTAGATGAGTTTATTAATGATGTCAGTTGTTTTCTAGTTCACTAATCTTTGAGTTTTGTGTCGTAAGATGGCATTCAAGGTCTTTAATCCTCGTGTTTTGGGTATATAAGAGAGTGCTCTAGTTCCCCAATGAGTTTTTCATAGGTTTCATTTTGCCGTCTTAGCATACTATTTTCCTGTAGAATTTTATCAATGGAGTTGGGTTGTTGTTGAGGACTGAATTCCTGGGCTATATCTTTGGGTGTTGACGAGTTTTAATCTATGTTGCCATTTGGGGTGAAGAGATCTCGGTTGTTATCCATAGTTGTAGACAAGTCAGCTTGGGTGTGAGCCATGGATGAGGATGAATGTTGAGAGAATCCGGAGAAAGTTTTGGAGATGTCTGCCATTGTTGTTGTTGTGTTGGTCTGGGTGGAGGTGAGGAGGGGTGGAAGATGCGCTGGCATCCTTCAGGGTAGACATTATGGGTAACAGTTTTCTAGGAGGTTTCATGTCTGACTTGGTGTTGCTTTTTCTATTTTTGTATCCCATGAGAACACTAGTGGAGTTGAAATAGAGTTACTGTAGTGGCAACTGTTGCTTGGCTGGTATTACATCTTGTGAGTAACCCATATTCGTTTCAATATTTTATGTTTAAAACAATAATTTATTGTGAGTGTTCTCATTATCTGTGTGATGAGTTTCTGTGTACATGTATATATGATGTCTACTTTATGTATGTGTGTACAGTGTATAAATGTTTTAAGTAGTAGGTTGGTAGACAGTGACCACCCAGGGGAGGTACCACCATCATGCCAGGTGAGTGTAAAAAACAGAAGCCTGTAATTGTTTTGCATGATGGTAGGATTTCTGGTGTCTTTTTTTGTCTCATAAACATGCAAAGTTTCAGGTATGTCTTATTACTTCTACTTATACTTAGGTCATGCTACACATGCATGTACAGGCATATATATACACATCTCTCTGGGTTTTCTTCTATGTTCTTACTAGTTCTTGTTTATTTCCTCTTATCTCCATGGGAAAGCGGAACAGAATTCTTCCTCCATAAGCCATGCATGTCGTAAGAGGTGACTAAAATGCTGGGAGCAAAGGGCTAGAAACCCCTTCTCCTGTATACATTATTAAATTTAAAAAGAAACTTTTGTTTTTCTTTTTGGGCCACCCTACTTCGGTGGGATACGGCCGGTACATTGAAAGAGAAAGTGTATATATGTACAGTTATATCAAATTTTCACACGAGTACACATCTGCAGGTATGAACACATGGTTGCCAGTAAGCTTTGGCAAAGAGAAGGTAAAAGGTCACAGTCTCAAACTGAGAAAAACAGTGCAGGAAAATGTATTAGAGAGTATTTCTGTGTGAAGAGTGGTAGAACAAATTAATGGGATATAAAATAGGTAGTGTATACTAAGTGCTGCTGCAACTGCTGAGATTAAAAAAAGTTACAGTAACCACCAAAAAAATAGAACACCATGAACATAGATATGCTCCTGTAGCTACAAATAGGTAATTGCACAGAAATACATATTGTTATTTCTTGAACTGATTTTTGTAAAGCCATGAGTGCAAAAGGGATATACTAACCTGTGATATGGTTGACAGATTGTTGACCTGGTAGGTAGCAGCTCCCATTGCAAGTACCGGTGGCGGAACATGGCAGGGGATGTGCTGGAGGGTGTTCAGTGCATGGAGACACTATTGGTGGCACCTAGATACACAAGCCCTTCTAATGTTCTCAACATCACCCTTGCTATGTCCCTCACACACACTGCCACTGCAGCATTCAACCCTGCTGCTTATGAATGTAAGTCACTGTAATTTCACTGGTTGTTATATATTAGTATATTTATACATGTATTTGTTTATTTTTAATTGACTTTTCACTTGGTCAAAGGTGAATTACCTGTGGAAAATACTGTATATATTTTCCAGAAATACAGTAGTTATATGTATATAGGTAGTAGGTTGGTAGACAGCAACCACCCAGGGAGGTACTACCGTCCTGCCAAGTGAGTGTAAAATGAAAGCCTGTAATTGTTTTACATGATGGTAGGATTGCTGGTGTCTTTTGTCTATCTCATAAATATGCAAGATTACAGGTACGTCTTGCTACTTCTACTTACACTTAGGTCACACTACACATACATGTACACGTTTATTTATACACACTCATCTGAGTTTTCTTTGATTTTATCTTAATAGTTCTTGGTCTTATTACTTTTCCTTTTATATCCATGGGGAAGTGGAATAAGAATCTTTCCTCCGTAAGCCATGCGTGTTGTAAAAGTCAACTAAAATGCCGGGAACAATGGGCTAGTAACCCTTTTTCCTGTAAAGATTTCTGAAAAGAATAAGAAGAAGAAAATTGTCAAAGTGGGAAGTCTGAATGTGCGTGGATGTTGTGCAAATGATAAGAAAGAGATGATTGTGGATGTTATGAATGATAAGAAACTGGATGTCCTGGCTTTAAGTGAAACAAAGCTGAAGGGGGTGGGAGAGTTTCAATGGAGAGGAATAAATGGGATTAGGTCAGGGGTTTCAAATAGAGTTAGAGCTAAAGAAGGAGTAGAAATAATGTTGAAGGATAAGCTATGGCAGGAAAAGAGGGACTACAAATGCATAAATTCAAGGATTATGTGGAGTAAAATAAAGATTGGATGTGAAAAGTGGGTTATAGTAAGCGTATATGCACCTGGAGAAGAGAGAAGTGTAGAGGAGAGAGAGAGATTCTGGGAAATGTTGAGTGAATGCGTGGGTAGTTTTGAATCTAGTGTGAGAGTAATGGTGGTTGGGGATTTCAATGCTAAAGTGGGTAAAAATGTTATGGAGGGAGTAGTAGGTAAATTTGGGGTGCCAGGGGTAAATGTAAATGGGGAGCCTTTAATTGAGCTATGTGTAGAAAGAAATTTGGTAATAAGTAATACATATTTTATGAAAAAGAGGATAAATAAATATACAAGGTATGATGTAGCACGTAATGAAAGTAGTTTGTTAGATTATGTATTGGTGGATGAAAGGTTGATGGGTAGGCTCCAGGATGTACATGTTTATAGAGGGGCAACTGATATATCAGATCATTATTTAGTTGTAGCTACAGTTAGAATAAGAGGTAGATGGGAAAAGAGGAAGGTGGCAACAACAAGTAAGAGGGAGGTGAAAGTGTATAAACTAAGGGAGGAGGAAGTTCGGGCGAGATATAAGCGACTATTGGCAGAAAGGTGGGCTAGTGCAAAGATTAGTGGGGGGGTTGAAGAGGGTTGGAATAGTTTTAAAAATGCAGTATTAGAATGTGGGGCAGAAGTTTGTGGTTATAGGAGGGTGGGGGCAGGAGGAAAGAGGAGTGATTGGTGGAATGATGAAGTAAAGGGTGTGATAAAAGAGAAAAAGGTAGCTTACGAGAGGTTTTTACAAAGCAGAAGTGTTATAAGAAGAGCAGTGTATATGGAGAGTAAAAGAAAGGTGAAGAGAGTGGTGAGAGAGTGCAAAAGGAGAGCAGATGAAAGAGTGGGAGAGGCACTGTCAAGAAATTTTAATGAAAATAAGAAAAAATTTTGGAGTGAGTTAAACAAGTTAAGAAAGCCTAGGGAAAGTATGGATTTGTCCGTTAAAAACAGAGTAGGGGAGTTAGTAGATGGGGAGAGGGAGGTATTAGGTAGATGGCGAGAATATTTTGAGGAACTTTTAAATGTTGAGGAAGAAAGGGAGGCGGTAATTTCATGCACTGGCCAGGGAGGTATACCATCTTTTAGGAGTGAAGAAGAGCAGAATGTAAGTGTGGTGGAGGTACGTGAGGCATTACGTAGAATGAAAGGGGGTAAAGCAGCTGGAACTGATGGGATCATGACAGAAATGTTAAAAGCAGGGGAGGATATAGTGTTGGAGTGGTTGGTACTTTTGTTTAATAAATGTATGAAAGAGGGGAAGGTACCTAGGGATTGGCGGAGAGCATGTATAGTCCCTTTATATAAAGGGAAAGGGGACAAAAGAGATTGTAAAAATTATAGAGGAATAAGTTTACTGAGTATACCAGGAAAAGTATACGGTAGAGTTATAATTGAAAGAATTAGAGGTAAGACAGAATGTAGAATTGCAGATGAGCAAGGAGGCTTCAGAGTGGGTAGGGGATGTGTAGATCAAGTGTTTACATTGAAGCATATATGTGAACAGTATTTAGATAAAGGTAGGGAAGTTTTTATTGCATTTATGGATTTAGAAAAGGCATATGATAGAGTGGATAGAGGAGCAATGTGGCAGATGTTGCAAGTATATGGAATAGGTGGTAAGTTACTAAATGCTGTAAAGAGCTTTTATGAGGATAGTGAGGCTCAGGTTAGGGTGTGTAGAAGAGAGGGAGAATACTTCCCGGTAAAAGTAGGTCTTAGACAGGGATGTGTAATGTCACCATGGTTGTTTAATATATTTATAGATGGGGTTGTAAAAGAAGTAAATGCTAGGGTGTTCAGGAGAGGGGTGGGATTAAATTATGGGGAATCAAATTCAAAATGGGAATTGACACAGTTACTTTTTGCTGATGATACTGTGCTTATGGGAGATTCTAAAGAAAAATTGCAAAGGTTAGTGGATGAGTTTGAGAATGTGTGTAAAGGTAGAAAGTTGAAAGTGAACATAGAAAAGAGTAAGGTGATGAGGGTATCAAATGATTTAGATAAAGAAAAATTGGATATCAAATTGGGGAGGAGGAGTATGGAAGAAGTGAATGTTTTCAGATACTTGGGAGTTGACGTGTCGGCAGATGGATTTATGAAGGATGAGGTTAATCATAGAATTGATGAGGGAAAAAAGGTGAGTGGTGCGTTGAGGTATATGTGGAGTCAAAAAACGTTATCTATGGAGGCAAAGAAGGGAATGTATGAAAGTATAGTAGTACCAACACTCTTATATGGATGTGAAGCTTGGGTGGTAAATGCAGCAGCGAGGAGACGGTTGGAGGCAGTGGAGATGTCCTGTCTAAGGGCAATGTGTGGTGTAAATATTATGCAGAAAATTCGGAGTGTGGAAATTAGGAGAAGGTGTGGAGTTAATAAAAGCATTAGTCAGAGGGCAGAAGAGGGGTTGTTGAGGTGGTTTGGTCATTTAGAGAGAGTGGATCAAAGTAGAATGACATGGAAAGCATATAAATCTATAGGGGAAGGAAAGAGGGGTAGGGGTCGTCCTCGAAAGGGTTGGAAAGAGGGGGTAAAGGAGGTTTTGTGGGCGAGGGGCTTGGACTTCCAGCAAGCGTGCATGAGCGTGTTAGACAGGAGTGAATGGAGACGAATGATACTTGGGACCTGACGATCTGTTGGAGTGTGAGCAGGGTAATATTTAGTGAAGGGATTCAGGGAAACCGGTTATTTTCTTATAGTCGGACTTGAGTCCTGGAAATGGGAAGTACAATGCCTGCACTTTAAAGGAGGGGTTTGGGATATTGGCAGTTTGGAGGGATATGTTGTGTATCGTTATACGTATATGCTTCTAAACTGTTGTATTCTGAGCACCTCTGCAAAGGCAGTGATAATGTGTGAGTGTGGTGAAAGTGTTGAATGATGATGAAAGTATTTTCTTTTTGGGGATTTTCTTTCTTTTTTGGGTCACCCTGCCTCGGTGGGAGACGACCAACTTGTTGAAAAAAAAAAAAAAAAATCTTCCATTCTTTCAAATGAGACCAAAAAAATGAGAAAACAACCATAAAAACCATTTGAAATTACCGCTAAGGGGTGGCTAATTGCTGAGAAGTGAACTCCATTATTTATGCTTAGATTTCTTTCATTATTATTATTATTAGTATTATTATTATTATTATTATTATTATCATCATTATCATTATTATTATTATCGTCATTATCATTATTATTATTATATAAATTGTAATTTTTATTCACACAAAAAATATAAGATTTACTGTGACGTCATTTGTTTACACTGAAACAGCCAAGCAATGGACCATTTCTCCTAGGTTGAGCTCTATTTCAAGGTACTTTTCATCATGAAAGCAATCAAAATCATATCTCTTTCTGTAATATATCTTCCATTCTATCAAATGAGACCAAACAAACGAGAATACAACCATAAAAACCATTCAAAATTACCGCTAAGGAGTGGCTAATTGCTGAAAAGTGAATTCCATTATTTATGCTTAGAGTTTTCATATTTGGTGTACGTTAAGAAGCATCTTTCCATCATACATTGCCCAAGTTTCAATAAGATAGTCCAACAAACAAATGAGATGCAATTCCCGAGATCAAGAGCAAGAGCCCCTCACCAGTGTCAAGGAACCTGCCTTGAGGTCTGCTCGCTTGTGGAAATTTTGCTCGCGTATGGAAGCAAAAAATCGACCCATCGACTGCTCGTATTTGGAAAAACTCGCAAGTAGAGGTTCCACTGTATTTGCACACTTATTGAGGATTTAATACTTGGTGCTGTGTCCTTTATGCTTAATCACATCCCTCAGCTATGTAGGAAGACTCACACAAATTCTTGAGGGTTTGGGGAGGTGTATTATTCCATGCCTCATGTAGAGCAGCCTCCAGCCATGTGATGGAACTGATATCCTTGCCCAGTAAACTTTGATTCACTATTGACCAGAGGTTCTCAATAGGGTTTAGGTCTGGGGAATTGCCTGGCCAGTCATTAACGAACCTTACTTCACAGTTCTTAAGCCACTGAACTACAGATTTGGCAATGACACAGTGCACCATCCTGCATAAAAACCGTAGCCCCACACTTGCCAGACACCTCAGGTAAATTGTCACACAATAACTCCAGGTAACTATACTGGTTCATATACTGGTTTTTGGGAAACACAATGAGTTTACCAACACTCTGAGCACTGAAACACCCCTAACCATGAGCAAGTCTAAGTGTTTGGTGGTCCCACAGGTGTAACGTGGGTCTAGTGGGTCACTACCTCTGGGCCGGTCCACATGTCCCCCACGGTTACAGGTGACGGTGAAGGTTGCTTCATCACTCCAAAGTACTGCAGACCACTGTTGAGAATTCCAGTGAAGATATTTCTTTGTGGCTTGGAGAGGATCGGTTTCTTAACCTGGCGGTGACTAGTGTAGCCCAGTTCTGACACATGTCTGTTAACAGTTCTTAAAGACACCTCTGAGAGAAGATGTGGGTTCTTTTTTTCCAATTCTCTAGCAGTTATCTTAAGAGTACTCTCTAACTGCTTCTTTAACACAGTTAAGGTACAAACAGATGTCTTCTTCGAGGGGCCAGGCCAAGGTTTGGCAGACGGTAACATGACACTGCCACCAGCCTTGAAATGCTGCACCCAGTTCCTCACTGAATGCTCACACACACCAACATTCACCACCATTTCTTTCGTCTGGTGCCCAGCTTTGTGAAGCCCTATGATTTGAGCTATAGTTTTAAAGTCTTCCTCTTACCCATAATCAAACATGTATAGCCCCAAAACCGAAGGGAACACCAGACAAAAGATGGGGCGGATGAGAGACAAAAGTGCAATACTTCCTATCACCACGGCAGCCACATGAGCACTGAGGAGTCACTGTGGAGCGTGGTGGCAGGCTGTGACATCATGCTAACTGCTGCTACCTGGCATAATGCACTGATGAAAAAAGACCCCCCTTGTATGGTAGGCTTTTGATTTTTGTCACGGCATTATGCTGGGGCGCTCACCCAGCATAATGCCGTGGCGCTCACCCAGCATAATGCCGTGGCGCTCACCCAGCATAATGCCGTGAATAGCACTCTAGGTAATGAAAGATAGGATATCATATTGGAAGGAGGGGTGTGGAGGAATTGGATGTATTCAGATATTTAGGAGTGAACTTCTCAGCAGATGGGTCTTTGAGAGACAAGGTGAATCATAGGATTGATGAGGGAAAACAGTGGTGCACTGAAGAGTCTTTGGAGACAAAGAACATTATCCATGGCAGCAAAGAGGGGAATGTATGAAAGTATAGAGGTACCAATGCTCTTATGTGGGTGTGAAGCATGGGTGGTGAATATTGCAACAAGGAAAAGTCTAGAGGCAGTGGTACCAATGCTCTTATGTTAATGTGAAGCATGAATGGTGAATATTGCAATAAGGAGAAGGCTGGAGGCAGTGGAGATGTCATGTCTGAGAGCAGTGTGTGGTGTCAATATTATGCAAAGAATCCGTAGCTTGGAGATTAGAAAGAGGTGCAGGGTTTCTAAAAGTATTATCCAGAGGGTTAAGTATGGGTTTTTGAGATGGTTTGGACATTTAGAGAGGATGGAAGAAAATAGAATAACTTGGAGTGTGTATAAATTTGTAGTGGAAGGATGACAGAGAAGGGGGTCGTACTAGGAACGGTTGGGGAGAAGGGTTTATGTAAAGGAGGTTTTGCGTGCAAGGGGCTTAGACTTCCAGCAAGTGTGTTAGATGGGAGAGAGTGGAGGAAAATGGTTTTTATGACTTGACATGCTGTTGGGGTGCGAGCAAAGTAATATTTATAAAGAGATTCAGGAAAATTGGTTAATTGGACTTGAGTCCTGGAGATGGAAAGTACAGTGCCTGTACTCTGAAAAAGGGGTGGGGATATTACAGTTTGGAGAGACATCTGAGTTATAGTGTTGATGTGCCTCTGGCAAAAAAATTAATGGAGTGAATAATGGTGAATGAAAGAGTTTCTTCTTTTTTGAGTCACCCAATTTTGGTGGGAGATGGCTGGTGTGTTAAAAAATATTGAAATGCAATGTCTTATCTTTTGGTTAACAAATAAGAGTTTAGAAGCTTCATTATAAAACCATAAAGTACAGTTTATATTTTTGGAAAATAATGACAACAATATAAATTTTCCAAGACAAAAATACTGGAAATCTGCTTCTAACTCAGGAATGCAGATTTTGTTTTTATGACTTGACAACAGGCCAGCATCTTATTAAATAATAACAACATGCCATTTTCAATTTAAGAATAATCAAGACATAATTTTCAGACCTACAAGAAGCCACTGAAACAACAGACTTGCTGTACCAGCCATTGTCGTACCAGGCAGAAGGTATTAATCATGCTGTTTTCACCAAGAAGCATTATTCTATATGTGTATGAAAATAAGTTGTTGCTCTAACAGAATATTTTAAACAAACGTATCAATGGTGATACAACCTTATGTCATGTTGCGTTCCCACAGGTGAGGATGAGGACGTGATAAAATTAATGAAAGAGGTTTGCTCAATAGAGGGTGATGGGCGTCTCACAGGCGGCCTCTTGCAAAAAATGTCACAAGTGATGAAGGTCCTGTCTCGCACCACCACTGAGCTGCCTCTTCTCATTACAACCTGCTCCACTAATGTAAGGTAAATTACCACCTTAACTTACTTTTATTATCATCAAGTGTATTATCATTCCTACAGTATGTTTTGCAGATAGTTTTTTGCAAACACTGTCAGGAGTGTTTATATAAAATGCTATTGTTTATAATCTGTATATTGGAGTTTTGGTAGAAGGCCATGTAGTTTTTGCTTCTCATTTTTTTGAATTATAACTCCAAAGTGCATTTTCAAATTTACCTTAAATTTTAATTTTTGGGTATTGTTATGAAAAGATCTTATAAAAGATAGCAGTATAGGTCCTTTTTTTTTTTCTTCATCATAGCTTTCATCTCTTGACAACATCATAAAACTTGTTCATATACATCAACTTTCTATGCATTTCCAAGTCTTAAAGCAGTGTTACTGATGCCCACCTTTTCCAACTTATTTGCTTAAAAAGTTTTTGCATAACACACTGTTTAAAGATACAGTAGGGCCCCACTTATATGGCGGGTTAGGCTCCAGGCTGTCGCCGGAAAGCAGACATCGCCGGAAGGCAGAACGCCATTTTTTTTCCATTTATAAATGCATATAAATGCCAGACAACAAGTATACACTAAATTATATTAAGTTAGTAATAGAACCAGGCATTAAAAACACACAAAGTAAAATACATTCACAGTAAATTCATTACGTATCTTAAAGTATTTGTAATCTTAATGTAGGGAGAGAGTTGAGTAGTACTTATTTGTAGGAAGTCAGGTGCAGGTAGCCCAGGTGTAGGTAGCCCTGGCTCCCCGTCTCATACTTAATATATGATATTTAAAACATCCCAGAGAGGTAAAACACACATACAGTACACCCATTATTTACCTTAAAATATGTGTAGTCTTAATATAGGAAGAGAGGTGAGTAATATTTATTTGTAGGAAGTCAATGTAGGTAGCCTGTAGGTGTAGCCCGCCTGGGCTACACCTACCGGCTACCTACACTGTGGCCCAGAGCCATATTATTAACATCGACATGCCTTGTTCACTGAATTTAATCATTTCTAACAACTACCTATAGATGCCATCATAAATGAAGGTAGAAGTAATGAATAATTTATGCCGAAAATTGTAAACAAAAGCGGAGTGAGGGAGTGGCTGGGCCAAACCCAGATTCATACACGTTTTCTCTGATGGCTGAGCAGAGAAAACGTAATGTTGTCCCTCCACCCGGCTACCACACAGCTCCACAAGTATTATTATCAGAGCACACATAAAATATGCAATAACTGCCAGACAACAAGTTTACACTAACGTATATTAAGTAAGCAATAGAAATAGGCATTAAAAATGCAATAAAAGGTAAGATACACAGAGTACACTTATTACTTACCTTAAAATATTAATATTAATGTGTGAGAGGTGAGTGGCAGGGTGTTTATTGAATAAAATCAGAATGGCACACCATCATCCTCTAACTTGGCACTTAAAGCAAGAGGCTTACGACTTCTCTTTTTATCACAGCTAACCTTAGACGCCATCGTCAATGAGAGCCAACTAGTTAATGAAAGAGTAAACGAGAGAGAGAACGAGATACAGAGTTGAGACAATGTAAGAACACAGACTGAAAAGGTAGTGGACGATCAATTGGTCAGGCGAAATAAATGCGTATTAATATGTATCTACTTTTAGTTCATTCACGTACGTTTGTAAGAGTTTGTAAAACATTTACCTCAATATTTTTTTTATTATAATAATACATAATTACCTCACAGTACAAATACTCTTACATTGTGTACAAGTTGTACAAGTTAGTTCAGAATAAACAAACAGCAACACACCATTTTTAGAGTGAATGAAGATAATAATAATATTAATAATAATAATAATATTATTATTATTATTGTTATTATTATTATTATTTATTTATTATAAAAAGCACTAAACCCACAAGGGTCGTGAATTGCTATATATAGAGTAAAGGCATATGAAAAGAATATTTTTCTGCAGTTACCCCCCAGTGTTTGACTAGAGAAAACGTAATTCTTCCGACACTACCTACACAGCTGCTTGGTAAACAAATTTCATATTTACATCAATTTTTATTCTGTGAGTGTATGTATCATGTTTATATGCTATGTAATGGGTTTCATATATAATTTTGAGGAAAATATCATAGATGGATTAATGAAAATGCCTATATTGATGGAAAATAAGACATTTAGTGTACCAAAGAGTGGTTATTATTACGTAGTATTGGCATCATGAGTAGAGAGAGACTTAGCGATTTTATTGTGTACCTGCACACCAGCACAGTGTGTAAGTATATTTAGGTACAGGTACACATAAGTATAATTATCAGAGTACATATAAAATATGCAGTAACTTTAAAACACTTGAATGGAAAGTTTCCTGACATAATAGATGAGGTCACGGAAAATGTAAACAAACCAGGTGGGGGGGCGCCGTATTTGAAAGACCGCTTGCCGTATAGCAAATTTTGGTCATAATTTGACATTGCCGTATTAGTGGAACGCCATAAGGCAAAACGCCGTAAAGCGGGGCTTTACTGTATATAACTACATATCATGGCATTTGAGGGTGTACTGTAATGATAATCTAGCCCACTTGACATATAGCTTGGAATTAGCAGATGGACGAGTGAGCATAAACTACTCATTGCAATGAATGACTTACACAGGTTGATGGCTTTATCTCCTACCTTAGTGGGAGATGGCTGATATAAAAAAAAATGATAATAATTATAGCTGTCATTGTCATCATCAGTTAATCACCTTTCTCCCAAGAGTTACAACAACATGCTGTTTAACAATGAGAGGTTTAGCTGCTCCACATTGTTTATTTTGGATTCAGATTTTAAATTGGTATTTTTTTTAATTTTGTGTAAAATTGGCCAAATAACCAACTTATGTGCACTTTACAGGGTAGTTGAAGTAGTTGAATGAGTGGTTTCTTGTGCTCAGTTGACTGAAGGAAAGTGAATACAGTCCAATATTAATTTTGGGGTCTGGACAGTGAAAAGGTTAAGGCAGGTGAGATTGCTGAGTTAGTCAATGGTCACTTGAGGTCACAGGTCCTGAGCTGCTTTGGGGATTAGTGTGGAGGGTTACAAAGCCATGGCTTGCTTCTGCAATGTTTTAAAATCTGAGGTTAGAGAGTTGAAGGAGGAGGTCCTACTTCTCCAGGAGGTTCACCTCGATGGGTTTGAGTGTGAGATGGCTGGAGTGGTTGAGGGGAATGAGGCTACCAGCAGTGAAGTGCAATCTGTCACTTGCTGCAAGGAGGCTGAAGGTGGGGAGAGCAAAAAGGCTCCCAGTAGTGAGGAGCAGTCCAGCACCTGCTACAAGTGGCAGGAAAGGAAATCGCTTCTCTGTTCTTCAGGATGAGTGTACTTCATTGGTCAGTGAAAGTAAAGGTACAACTTCCCCTGCTAATAGAGGTAAGCAAATTCTAGTGGTTGGTGACTCACAGGCAAGATATATGGACTGTGCTTTCTGTAATAGAAATAAGAAGGTGAGAGAGAGAGTGTGCTTCCCTGGAGCTGGTATTGATGACATAGTAAACAGGTTGGATAATATCATGTCAGGTAATGGGAACAAGCCCATTATCTGTCTCAGTGCTGGTGCAAATAATATTGGGAAGGGTAGGAGAGAAGAGCTGCTAGATAAATACAGGTCAGCTATAAATTTAATTAGGTCTAAGGGAGGGGTCCCAATCATATGTAGCATCTTGCCTAGAAGGGGAGTGGGCAGTGAATGGTTGTCTAGGGCAATTGGTGTAATTTGCTGGCTAAACAGATATTGCAAGGAACTTGCAATCCCATTCATTGACAACTGGGACAACTTTTATGGCAAACTTGTATGCAAGGGATGGGATACATCTCTCTGGGGCAGGGTGGTAGCACTTGCCAACTCAATTGCACAGGCTATTGGTGATATGTCTAGGATTTTAAACTGATAGAAGATAGAGGTATGGGTGTGTGTGCAAAACAGTCAGGTTGCAACACTAGGGTTGAAAACTCTAAATGTTTAAAAGACATTCATCATGAAGTTACAAATAAAAACAATGGATCAGGTCAGCAAATAAAGGGAGACAACAGAGGGCAGCAGGAGACTAGCTCCCTTAACAGCAGGAGTGTAAGAAATAAGATAGATGAGCTAAGATTAATTGCAAGTGCAGGAAACATAGATACTATTGCTATAACAGAAACCTGGCTCAATCTGAAAGATAGAGAAATGCCTTCTGAATGTCACATACAAGGCTGTAAATTATTCCACACTGATAGGGTCAACAGGAAGGGTGGTGGAGTAGCGATGTGTGTCCAAGACAATTGAAATTGTTGTGTTAGACAAGATATAAAATTAGAAGCATCAGCCATTGAATCTGTTTGGTTACAGCTTCTCGAGGGCTATGAAAAACTAATCTTGGGTGTGATTTACAGGTCCCCAAACCTTGATAGGGAGTGCAGTAAACTTCTATGGAACGAAATTCATAAGGCATCTACATACGAAAATGTTGTGTTAATGGGAAATTTTAACTTTAGACAAATTTACTGGAGCAGTTTGACAGGAAATTTAGTCAAGTGACTTTCTTGATACAATTCAGATTTGTTTTTAAAACAGTTTGTGACAGAACCAACTAGAAGAAATAATCTACTTGAATTGGTTCTTGCCAGCTGGGAATTGCTAATTAATAATCTTGAGGTTAGTGATGAGCTTGGGGAAAGTGATCACAAATCACTCAGTTTTAATATATCATGGTATTACCCTAATAATGGCAGTCAAGTCTCTGTCCCTGACTTCCACTTGGCTGATTTCATAGGACTGAGAAATTACCTGGGTGGCCTGACTATGGGTCAGGTAGGTGGTGATGGTTGCCGATATGACGTGTTCCAGAGCATAGTTCTAGCTGCTCAGTCAACTTATGTTCCAAATAGGGAAATCAGATCAAACAGAAATTATCCTAAATGGATAAACAAAAGATTGAAACATCTCACTGGTCAAAAGAGAGGCAATTACATAGGCAAATCAAAAGAGGAGAAGGGCAGTTAAGAAAGCAATATATTCAGTTAGAGAGAGAAATAAAAAAGGGAATAAGAGCAAAAAGTGATTATGAGGTTAAAGTGGCAAGAGAATAGAAGACTAACCCGAAAGGATTCTTTCAGGTATACAGAAGTAAGATCAGGGACAAGATAGGCCCACTCAAAAGTTACTTGGGTCAGCTCAGAGACAGTGATAAGGAATTGTGCAGAATTTTTAGCACTTCCTCTCAGTTTTTACACAGGAAGATACTAGCAATATTCCAGAAATTATAAATTATGTAAAACAGGACAATAATAAACTATGCATGATTAGGGTCACAAATGACATGGTCCTTAGACAAACAGATAAATTAAAACCTAACAAATGCCCAGGCCCTGATGACCTTTATGCAAGGGTTCCAAAGGAATGTAAAGAGGAGCTTAGCAAACCTTTGGCTAATCTTTTCAACATATCACTACAAACTGGCATGGTGCCAGACAAGTGGAAAATGGCAAATGTGATACCTATTTTCAAAGCAGGTGACAGGTCCTTACCTTCAAACTATAGACCAATAAGCTTAACCTCCATAGTGGGAAAATTTATGGAATCAATAATTGCTGAGGCAATTTGTAGCCATCTTGAAAAACATAAATTGATCAATGAATCTCAGCATGGTTTTACAAAAGGGCATTCCTGCCTTTCGAATTTATTAATTTTTGTCTTAAAATAGTTGAGGAGGTAGATCATGGTAATGAATATGATATTGTGTACATGGATTTCAGTAAGGCTTTTTGATAGTTCCACATCAGAGACTATTGAGGAAAATTAAGGCACACTGAATAGGAGGAGAAATTTTTTCCTGGATAGATGCATGGTTGACAGATAGGCAGCAGAAAGAGTGCATAAATGGGGAGAAATCGGAGTGGAGAAAGGTCATGAGCAGTGTTCCACAGGGATCAGTGTTGGGCCTCTTGTTGTTCACAATCTACATAATGACATAGATGAGGGAATAAATAGCGGTATAAACAAATTTGCCAATGACACCAAAATAGGCCGTTGAATTCATTATGATGAGGACATTAGAGCACTCCAGGAAGATTTAAATAGACTGATGCAGAGGTCAGAGAAGTGGCAGATGCAGTTTAATATAGACAAATGCAAAGTTCTAGACATTGGACAGGAAAATAACCATGCCACATGTAAACTAATAATGTAGATCTTAATATTACTGTTTGCAAAAAGGATTTGGGAATTCTGATTAGCAGTAATCTAAAACCAAGACAACAGTGCATAAGTGTTCTCAATAAAGCAAACAGAATCCATGGCTTCATATCGAGAAACATAAATAATAGGAGTCCTCAACTTGATCTTCAACTCTGTATATCCTTGGTTAGGCCTCATTTAGATTGTGCTGCACAGTTTTGGTCACTGTATTACAGAATGGATATAAATGCTCTGGAAAACGTACAAAGGAGGATGACAAAGTTGATCCCATGTATCAGAAATGTTTCCTATGAGGAGAGACTGAGGGCCCTGAATCTGCACTCTCCAGAAAGGCATAGAATTAGGGGAGATATGATTGAGGTGTATATATGGAAAACAGAAATAAATAAAGGGGCTGTAAATAGCATGCTAAAAATATCTAGCCGAGACAGGACTCACAGCAATGGTTTTAAGTTGGAAAAATTCAGATTCAGGAAGGGGGCTTTCGACATGTACACCCAACTACTATAATACCTTGTACAACTATGTATCATGTCCTAATAAAAATTATTATTATTATTAAGCACTGGTTTGGTAATAGTTGTGGATGAGTGAAACAACTCCCGAATACCGTCATAGAAGCTTAAACGTTGTGTAGTTTTAAAAATAGATTAGATAAATACATGAGTGGGTGTGGGTGGGTGTGAGTTGGACCTGACTAGCTTGTACTACTAGGTCAGATGCTGTGCCCCTTCCTTAAGTGAATGTGACCTGACCTGACTAGGTTGGGGCATTGGCTTGGGCCGGTGGGGTATTTGGACCATGAAGCCTCTTTGACTATATGCCTTGGAACATAGGAGAGATGGGTAAATAATAATTTATGCCTGAAGAATCCTGGAGGGACTGGTTCTACACCTGAAAACTGAAATCACTCCCTATGAGAAGAGACTTTGCATACAGTGCAAAATAATTCCAATAAAAATCAAGAGCATGATTAAACTTAGAGAGAACTCGTTGAGTGTCAGAGTCCCCAGAGTCTTCAGCACTCTCCTTCCATACATAAAACAAATTATCAACAGTCTTCTGGCTGTCTTCTGAAGAGAACTTGACAAGTTCCTCAGATCAAATCTGATCAGTTGGGCTGTGGTTTGTAAGATGGACTACGTACAGCCAGCAGTAATAGCCTAATTGATCAGGCATTGATTCTCCAGAAGGCATGGAAAAGTCCTGTAGATAGCCCCCAGGTACATCTTTCACTAACCATCCACTTCTTTGGTTCATGGATTTCATTATTCTTTAGAGTACTAATCTCATTGCCTTCATCCTCTACATTTCTTTTACTGTCTTCAGTACCACCAAATAAAAACCTCACATAATACTTCCTCCTGTAAAAACTCGTAATCACACATCTAGAAATTAAACCTTCAATCCTTTTTACCCCCAATTCCTGTACATAATCAAGCAAAACCTCACATAAAATAATAACTTAATAATAATTTAATTTTGCATTATATATCACTATGCATTTTATCTAAACCTCCAGGTGCATACACTCTGGTAACCTACTCATATACAACTTTACATTCTAATCCGCATAAGACTTGAATTTAAACATTTATATGCTTTTGTTATTTCTATAATTGCTGACTTAACATTACTTCTACTCCAGTGCTTCTTCTTTCAGATACACCTGAATTAATCCTATTTACTCCTCCCCATTCACCTTTCATTGTGGTGCCTTGAGGGCAGTCAAAGGCTCTTCATCCATGGAATTGAAATTACCCTCACCTTTACAAAAATTCAATGTATGTCAAAGGCCCTAAAATCTGGAACACCCTACCTGAAAATTCTAAAACTGCAGACACATTCATCACCTTCAAAACTACCATCAGAAAACATCTTATCTCCCTGATACACCCTGTCAACTAATTACAGGAATACCACCTGGTGGTTCACACTTACACTCACTCACCCATTTGACCATAAACA
The DNA here is from genome assembly GCF_038502225.1 of Cherax quadricarinatus. Classification (NCBI taxonomy): domain Eukaryota; kingdom Metazoa; phylum Arthropoda; class Malacostraca; order Decapoda; family Parastacidae; genus Cherax; species Cherax quadricarinatus. Next base: position 21,421,806 of record NC_091330.1, on the reverse strand, counting down.
GAAATATCAATCTCAATCTCAAAATAATGAATCTTAACTAGTAATAAGTTGGCCTGTAATACTCCAATACTGAAACTATGTATAGTGCCAAAACAAAAGCATTCACATTGCTAAACTCACAAACTAGCATTTAGTCACTTAGCCATAATACCAACTTACCTCATAATTTTGTAATATTTTAAACTTAAGATTTAATTTAAGTCTGCCCGAAATGCCTAGCCATGCTAGGTGTTCTAGTGGTGCACTCTGTAATTATTATTTTACTACATGTAAACCACACAATAAGCAAATTCTGTAAACTCAGCATTGTAATCCTTATAGAGAATAAACTTTGAATTTGAATTTTAATTTGAACCTACCTTGGATGAAACCTGATTATCTCTCATTTCTCAGTAGTGTGCAATCCTGACAGGCTTAGCACTTCCTTATGATTATTGCACTGCTAATAATAATTATACTTGGTACTGTATAACAAAAAAGACACTATTCTGCAGTAGCAGCTGTAGCTACTACCACTACTGCAACAGTAGCAGCAATAATAATATCAACAATAATTTACAGAAGGATGGTAGCCTTGATGTCGGCCATCGTGGCTGGGCCTCGCTCACTACATTTTTTCGTCGCCCAGTTGGCAGTGAGTACTCTCTTCTACCTGTCCTCTCCTCAGCCTGCTCTTCTCTTTTTCTCTCATACTCCTGATGCACTATCTTCACTCTTTCTTCCTCTCAGCTTTTATTCTTGCTGTGGTGAGTATCTTCAGTTATTGTCTCTTCAAGCCTAGTCTCCTTTAATCTTCCTTTTTTAAGTGTATAGTCTGTGTTCACTCCCTTTATGTATATCCTGTGTTCACCCCTATTTGTGTATAGCCTGTGTTCACCCCCTTTATGTATAGCCTGTGTTCACCACCTTTATGTATAGCCTTTGTTCACCACCTTTGTGGAACCTGTGTTCACCCCTTTTATGTATAGCCTGTGTTCACTATCTTCATGTATAGCCTATGTTCACCACCTTTATGTAATAGCCTGTGTTCACCCCCTTTATGTGTAGTCTATATGGTCACACTTTTCAACACAAGCTTGTGTTTTGCAGGAGTTGTCGCGGTACCCTGATGCTCCTGTTAGTATGGGCGAGGATTTTCTCTTCACTTTTGCACTGCGGAGTTTGGTGAGCCGCAACCATCACAGCAACTTTCATTTGTTTGATGACTTCTTCCTTCGACGGGAGAACCAGATGGTCTATGAGGAGGTGAGGGAGTTCTTTATAGATCACAGATACAAATACTATCAGCCAGCTAGTTCATTTAAACTGTGTAAACCACAGATCTCATCAGAGTAAGAGAGATGATAAGAACAGTTACCACAGACATTGATGACCTGAATGTTTACCACAGACACTGGTGGACCCAAATGTTTGCCACAGACACTGGTGGACCTGAATGTTTATCACAGACACTGTTGGACCTGAATGTTTACCATAGACAATGATGGACCTGAATGCTTACCACAGACACTGATGAACCTGAATGTTCACTGTAGACACTGATGGACCTGAATGTTTACCACAGGCACTGATGGACCTGAATGTTTACCACAGACATTGATGGACCCGAATGTTTACCGCAGACACTGATGGACCCGAATGTTTACCACAGACACTGATGGACCTGAATGTTTGCCACAGACATTGATGGACCTGAATATTTACCACACACTGATGGTCCTGAATGTTTACCACAGACACTGATGGACCTGAATGTTTACCACATTCATAAAGCAAGGTATACCAGTGTATACCAGACACTCAACAGGGTATATCAGAGATGCTCAACAGGGTGTACCAGAGACAGTAGGGTATACCAGAGACACTCAACAGGGTGTACCAGTCACACTCAACAGGGTGTACCACACACTCAACAGGGTGTACCAGAGACACTCAACAGGGTGTACCAGAGACACTCAACAGGGTGTACCAGAGACACTCAACAGGGTTTACCAGAGACACTCAACAGGGTGTACCAGAGACACTCAGCAGGGTATACCAGAGACACTCAACAGGGAATACCAGAGACACTCAATGGGGTATACCAGAGACACTCAACAGGGTGTACCAGAAACACTCAACAGGGTATACCAGAGACAATAGGGTATACCAGATACACTCAGCAGGGTGTACCAGAGACACTCAACAGGGTATACCAGAGACACTCAACAGGGTGTACCAAAGACACCCAACAGGGTATACAAGAGACACACAACAGGATATAGAAGAGACACTTAACAGGGTATACCAGAGACACTCAACAGGGTGTACCAGAGACACAACAGGGTGTACTAGAGACACACAACAGGGTGTACCAGAGACACACAACAGGGTGTACCAGAGACACACAACAGGGTGTACCAGAGACACACAACAGGGTGTACCAGAGACACACAACAGGGTGTTTACCTGGAGTTTACCTGGAGAGAGTTCCGGGGGTCAATGCCCCCGTGGCCCGGTCTGTGACCAGGCCTCCTGGTGGATCAGAGCCTGATCAACCAGGCTGTTGCTGCTGGCTGCACACAAACCAACGTACGAGCCACAGCCCGGCTGGTCAGGAACCGACTTTAGGTGCTTGTCCAGTGCCAGCTTGAAGACTGCCAGGGGTCTGTTGGTAATCCCCCTTATGTATGCTGGGAGGCAGTTGAACAGTCTTGGGCCCCTGACACTTATTATATGGTCTCTTAACGTGCTAGTGACACCCCTGCTTTTCATTGGGGGATGTTGCATCGTCTGCCAAGTCTTTTGCTTTCGTAGTGAGTGATTTTCGTGTGCAAGTTCGGTACTAGTCCCTCTAGGATTTTCCAGGTGTATATAATCATGTATCTCTCCCGCCTGCGTTCCAGGGAATACAGGTTTAGGAACCTCAAGCTCTCCCAGTAATTGAGGTGTTTTATCTCCGTTATGCGCGCCGTGAAGGTTCTCTGTACATTTTCTAGGTCAGCAATTTCACCTGCCTTGAAAGGTGCTGTTAGTGTGCAGCAATATTCCAGCCTAGATAGAACAAGTGACCTGAAGAGTGCCATCATGGGCTTGGCCTCCCTAGTTTTGAAGGTTCTCATTATCCATCCTGTCATTTTTCTAGCAGATGCGATTGATACAATGTTATGGTCCTTGAAGGTGAGATCCTCCGACATGATCACTCCCAGGTCTTTGACGTTGGTGTTTCGCTCTATTTTGTAACCAGAATTTGTTTTGTACTCTGATGAAGATTTAATTTCCTCGTGTTTACCATATTTGAGTAATTGAAATTTCTCATCGTTGAACTTCATATTGTTTTCTGCAGCCCACTGAAAGATTTGGTTGATGTCCGCCTGGAGCCTTGCAGTGTCTGCAATGGAAGACACTGTCATGCAGATTCGGGTGTCATCTGCAAAGGAAGACACGGTGCTGTGGCTGACATCCTTGTCTATGTCGGATATGAGGATGAGGAACAAGATGGGAGCGAGTACTGTGCCTTGTGGAACAGAGCTTTTCACCGTAGCTGCCTCGGACTTTACTCTGTTGACGACTACTCTCTGTGTTCTGTTAGTGAGGAAATTATAGATCCATCAACCGACTTTTCCTGTTATTCCTTTAGCACGCATTTTGTGCGCTATTACGCCATGGTCACACTTGTCGAAGGCTTTTGCAAAGTCTGTATATATTACATCTGCATTCTTTTTGTCTTCTAGTGCATTTAGGACCTTGTCATAGTGATCCAATAGTTGAGACAGACAGGAGCGACCTGTTCTAAACCCATGTTGCCCTGGGTTGTGTAACTGATGGGTTTCTAGATGGGTGGTGATCTTATTTCTTAGGACCCTTTCAAAGATTTTTATGATATGGGATGTTAGTGCTATTGGTCTGTAGTTCTTTGCTGTTGCTTTACTGCCCCCTTTGTGGAGTGGGACTATGTCTGTTGTTTTTAGTAACTGTGGGATGACCCCCGTGTCCATGCTCCCTCTCCATAGGATGGAAAAGGCTCGTGATAGGGGCCTCTTGCAGTTCTTGATGAACACGGGGTTCCATGAGTCTGGCCCTGGGGCAGAGTGCATGGGCATGTCATTTATCGCCTGTTCGAAGTCATTTGGCGTCAGGATAACATCAGATAGGCTTGTGTTAATCAAATTTTGTGGCTCTCTCATAAAAAATTCATTTTGATCTTCAACTCTCAGTCTGGTTAGCAGCTTGCTAAAAACTGAGTCATATTGGGACTTGAGTAGCTCACTCATTTCCTTGCTGTCATCTGTGTAGGACCCATCTTGTTTAAGTAGGGGCCCAATAATGGACGTTGTTCTCGACTTTGATTTGGCATAGGAGAAGAAATACTTTGGGTTTCTTTCGATTTCATTTATGGCTTTTAGTTCTTCCCGCGATTCCTAACTCCTATAAGATTCTTTTAGTAAATAACAAAAAGGCACAATACCGTGACTGGAACGATACACAAATAACCCGCACATAAAAGAGAGAAGCTTACGACGACGTTTCGGTCCGACTTGGACCATTGACAAAGTCACATTGTGTGACTTTGTCAATGGTCCAAGTCGGACCGAAACGTCGTCGTAAGCTTCTCTCTTTTATGTGCGGGTTATTTGTGTAAGATTCCTTTAGCTTAAGTTCGATGCTTGCTATTTCTCTGACCAGTGTCTCCCTACGCATTTCAGATATATTGACCTCTTTTAGCCGCTCTGTTATTCTTTTCTGTCGCCTGTAAAGGGAGCGCCTGTCTCTTTCTATTTTACATCTACTTCTCCTTTTTCTTAGAGGAATAAGCCTTGTGCATACATCAAGTGCCACCAAGTTAATCTGTTCTAGGCATAAGTTGGGGTCTGTGTTGCTTAGTATATCTTCCCAGCTTATATCGGTTAGGACTTGGTTTACTTGGTCCCACTTTATGTTTTTGTTATTGAAGTTGAATTTGGTGAATGCTCCCTCGTGACTAGTCTCATTATGTCAGTCTGGGGCTCCATGCATACATGTCTGAACCTCAATTATGTTGTGATCTGAGTATATTATTTTTGATATGGTGACATTTCATATCAGATCATCATTGTTAGTGAAGATGAGGTCTAGTGTATTCTCCAGTCTAGTAGGCTCTATTATTTGCTGGTTTAAATTGAATTTTGTGCAGGGTGTACCAAAGACACCCAACAGGGTATACCAGAGACACACAACAGGATATAGAAGAGACACTTAACAGGGTATACCAGAGACACTCAACAGGGTGTAAAAGAGACACAACAGGGTGTACCAGAGACACACAACAGGGTGTACCAGAGACACACAACAGGGTGTACCAGAGACACACAACAGGGTGTACCAGAGACACACAACAGGGTGTACCAGAGACACACAACAGGGTGTACCAGAGACACACAACAGGGTGTACCAGAGACACACAACAGGGTATACCAGTGTATGCCAGAGATGCTCAACAGGGCATACCAGTGTATGCCAGAGAGAATAAGGCATACCAGTGTATTATTCTTTTAGTTTTTGAAAGAGTATATGTTTTTATTGCTGTTGTAAATGTTGATGTAGAACAACATAGTGAAGTGAGAACTAAAGAAGGAATGTGTAGAAGGAAGAAAGTTCTAGTAATATGTTGTATGTAAACTAGAGTTTGGTCATCCTGAATGTTTGTAGATGCTTCTACATCAAGGCAGTCACTGCTGATTGTAGTTGCTTCTACATCAAGGCAGTCACTGCTGATTGTAGTTGCTTCTACATCAAGGCAGTCACTGCTGATTGTAGTTGCTTCTACATCAAGGCAGTCACTGCTGATTGTAGTTGCTTCTACATCAAGGCAGTCACTGCTGATTGTAGTTGCTTCTACATCAAGGCAGTCACTGCTGATTGTAGTTGCTTCTACATCAAGGCAGTCACTGCTGATTGTAGTTGCTTCTACATCAAGGCAGTCACTGCTGATTGTAGTTGCTTCTTCATCAAGGCAGTCACTGCTGATTGTAGTTGCTTCTTCATCAAGGCAGTCACAGCTGATTGTAGATGCTTCTACATCAAGGCAGTCACTGCTGATTGTAGTTGCTTCTACATCAAGGCAGTCACTGCTGATTGTAGTTGCTTCTTCATCAAGGCAGTCACTGCTGATTGTAGTTGCTTCTTCATCAAGGCAGTCACAGCTGATTGTAGTTGCTTCTTCATCAAGGCAGTCACAGCTGATTGTAGTTCCTTCTTCATCAAGGCAGTCACTGCTGATTGTAGTTGCTTCTTCATCAAGGCAGTCACAGCTGATTGTAGTTCCTTCTTCATCAAGGCAGTCACTGCTGATTGTAGTTGCTTCTTCATCAAGGCAGTCACTGCTGATTGTAGTTGCTTCTTCATCAAGGCAGTCACAGCTGATTGTAGTTGCTTCTACATCAAGGCAGTCACTGCTGATTGTAGTTGCTTCTTCATCAAGGCAGTCACTGCTGATTGTAGTTGCTTCTTCATCAAGGCAGTCACAGCTGATTGTAGTTGCTTCTTCATCAAGGCAGTCACAGCTGATTGTAGTTGCTTCTTCATCAAGGCAGTCACAGCTGATTGTAGTTGCTTCTACATCAAGGCAGTCACAGCTGATTGTAGTTGCTTCTACATCAAGGCAGTCACAGCTGATTGTAGTTGCTTCTACATCAAGGCAGTCACTGCTGATTGTAGTTGCTTCTTCATCAAGGCAGTCACTGCTGATTGTAGTTGCTTCTACATCAAGGCAGTCACTGCTGATTGTAGTTGCTTCTACATCAAGGCAGTCACTGCTGATTGTAGTTGCTTCTTCATCAAGGCAGTCACAGCTGATTGTAGTTGCTTCTACATCAAGGCAGTCACTGCTGATTGTAGTTGCTTCTTCATCAAGGCAGTCACTGCTGATTGTAGTTGCTTCTTCATCAAGGCAGTCACTGCTGATTGTAGTTGCTTCTACATCAAGGCAGTCACAGCTGATTGTAGTTGCTTCTGCATCAAGGCAGTCACTGCTGATTGTAGTTGCTTCTTCATCAAGGCAGTCACTGCTGATTGTAGTTGCTTCTACATCAAGGCAGTCACTGCTGATTGTAGTTGCTTCTGCATCAAGGCAGTCACTGCTGATTGTAGTTGCTTCTTCATCAAGGCAGTCACTGCTGATTGTAGTTGCTTCTACATCAAGGCAGTCACTGCTGATTGTAGTTGCTTCTTCATCAAGGCAGTCACTGCTGATTGTAGTTGCTTCTGCATCAAGGCAGTCACAGCTGATTGTAGTTGCTTCTACATCAAGGCAGTCACTGCTGATTGTAGTTGCTTCTTCATCAAGGCAGTCACAGCTGATTGTAGTTCCTTCTTCATCAAGGCAGTCACTGCTGATTGTAGTTGCTTCTACATCAAGGCAGTCACAGCTGATTGTAGTTGCTTCTGCATCAAGGCAGTCACTGCTGATTGTAGTTGTTCCTTCATCAAGGCAGTCACTGCTGATTGTAGTTGTTCCTTCATCAAGGCAGTCACTGCTGATTGTAGTTGCTTCTACATCAAGGCATTCACAGCTGATTGTAGTTGCTTCTTCATCAAGGCAGTCACTGCTGATTGTAGTTGCTTCTTCATCAAGGCAGTCACAGCTGATTGTAGTTGCTTCTTCATCAAGGTAGTCACAGCTGATTGTAGTTGCTTCTTCATCAAGGCAGTCAGAACTGATTGTAGTTGCTTCTTCATCAAGGCAGTCACAGCTGATTGTAGTTGCTTCTTCATCAAGGCAGTCACAGCTGATTGTAGTTGCTTCTTCATCAAGGCAGTCACAGCTGATTGTAGTTGCTTCTTCATCAAGGCAGTCACAGCTGATTGTAGTTGCTTCTTCATCAAGGCAGTCACTGCTGATTGTAGTTGCTTCTACATCAAGGCAGTCACTGCTGATTGTAGTTGCTTCTTCATCAAGGCAGTCACTGCTGATTGTAGTTGCTTCTTCATCAAGGCAGTCACAGCTGATTGTAGTTGCTTCTACATCAAGGCAGTCACAGCTGATTGTAGTTGCTTCTTCATCAAGGCAGTCACAGGTGATTGTAGTTGCTTCTTCATCAAGGCAGTCACAGCTGATTGTAGTTGCTTCTACATCAAGGCAGTCACTGCTGATTGTAGTTGCTTCTTCATCAAGGCAGTCACAGCTGATTGTAGTTGCTTCTACATCAAGGCAGTCACAGCTGATTGTAGTTGCTTCTTCATCAAGGCAGTCACAGCTGATTGTAGTTGCTTCTTCATCAAGGCAGTCACTGCTGATTGTAGTTGCTTCTTCATCAAGGCAGTCACTGCTGATTGTAGTTGCTTCTATATCAAGGCAGTCACTGCTGATTGTAGTTGCTTCTTCATCAAGGCAGTCACAGCTGATTGTAGTTGCTTCTACATCAAGGCAGTCACAGCTGATTGTAGTTGCTTCTACATCAAGGCAGTCACAGCTGATTGTAGTTGCTTCTTCATCAAGGCAGTCACAGCTGATTGTAGTTGCTTCTTCATCAAGGCAGTCACAGCTGATTGTAGTTGCTTCTTCATCAAGGCAGTCACAGCTGATTGTAGTTCCTTCTTCATCAAGGCAGTCACTGCTGATTGTAGTTGCTTCTTCATCAAGGCAGTCACAGCTGATTGTAGTTGCTTCTACATCAAGGCAGTCACAGCTGATTGTAGTTGCTTCTTCATCAAGGCAGTCACAGCTGATTGTAGTTCCTTCTTCATCAAGGCAGTCACTGCTGATTGTAGTTGCTTCTTCATCAAGGCAGTCACAGCTGATTGTAGTTGCTTCTTCATCAAGGCAGTCACAGGTGATTGTAGATGCTTCTACATCAAGGCAGTCACTGCTGATTGTAGTTGCTTCTTCATCAAGGCAGTCACAGCTGATTGTAGTTGCTTCTACATCAAGGCAGTCACAGCTGATTGTAGTTGCTCCTTCATCAAGGCAGCCACAGCTGATTTTAGATGCTTCTATATCAAGGCAGTCAGAACTGATTGTAGTTGCTTCTTCATCAAGGCAGTCTCAGCTGATTGTAGTTGCTTCTTCATCAAGGCAGTCACAGCTGATTGTAGTTGCTTCTTCATCAAGGCAGTCTCAGCTGATTGTAGTTGCTCCTTCATCAAGGCAGCCACAGCTGATTTTAGATGCTTCTATATCAAGGCAGTCAGAACTGATTGTAGTTGCTTCTTCATCAAGGCAGTCTCAGCTGATTGTAGCTGCTTCTACATCAAGGCAGTCGGAGCTGATTATAGATGTTTCTACATCAAGGCAGTCTCAGCTGATTGTAGTTGTTTCTACATCAGTGCAGTAATATGTATCTTTCTTTCAACACACCGGCCGTATCCCACCGAGGCGGGGTGGCCCAAAAGGAAAAACGAAAGTTTCTCCTTTTGCATTTAGTAATATATACAGGAGAAGGGGTTACTAGCCCCTTGCTCCTGGCATTTTAGTTGACTCTTAGAACACGCATGGCTTACGGAGGAAGAATTCTGTTCCACTTCCCTATGGAGATAAGAGGATATAAACAAGACCAAGAACTAGAAGGAAAATAGAAGAAAACCCAGAGGGGTGTGTATATATATGCTTGTACATGTATGTGTTGTGTGACCTAAGTGTAAGTAGAAGTAGCAAGACGTACCTGAAATCTTGCATGTGAATGAAACAGAAAAAGAGACTCCAGCAATCCTACCATCATGTAAAACAATTACAGGCTTCCGTTTTACACTCACTTGGCAGGACGGTAGTACCTCCCTGGGCGGTTGCTGTCTACCAACCTACTACCTAGGAGTAATATGTATATAAATAATTAATATAATTTTGAACAATTTCTACTTGTAAACTAAATTTTAAAATTTCATAAGCTACCATTTATCCTTATCCAATTTGTCAATTATTATTTTATTTTTTGCGGATAATTTTTTTAATTTGTATCTTAAATATTATTATTTTAATGTCCTGTCAGTATTTAGTTTTAGACCCATAAGTATACAAAAATTCCACATCTGTATTTAAGCATCTTTAAACCTTAACACCTCTCTAAGATTGCTTAAAATACTCTATATGGTATTATTGCCTTTGAACTTATTACTCCATACGTATGTATAAAGAACTGAAATAAATTATGATTATTATTATGGTAGTAGCCATGGTAGCCCTTTCTTTTACCTCCTCCTGTTTTATAAGTCTTTGCTTTGTGATACCATGGTAAAGATTGAAAAAGTTTGACATCGAGTACCATACTGTACAATAAATAGTTTTCAAAACTTAAAACAATGTATACAAAGAGAGAGTGAAAAACACTGAAATTGCTCTTATTATCAACTGAATGGGGGACATGTAACAACCAGTACCGGAGTATGAGTTCTTATGCCTTTCAGTAATGTTCATCACTTTTCAATACTATATTGACATCATGCAAACTTTTGATGGTGGCAGCTGGTCGACTTCTTACTGCAGCAGAATCCCCCAGCTGTGGCAGGTGTGGCTGCACTTCTGGAGGGGCTGAAGGATGTGGCACCTCAGCTGTTTGAACGTCTCCTGCAGAAGAGTGGTCCTCACCTCTCCCCTGAAGCCTCCTGTGAAAATGGAGACCATGCAGAGGTTATTAACCTTATTTATTGTCAACAAATTTAATTGTTTTTAAGTTAATAAATACATACAGGAGGGCCCCGCTTTATAGCTCTTTGTTTTATAGTGTTTCGCTAATACAGGGGTTTTCAGTTATATCCATTCTTCATTTATTTGGACTTCCTACAATAAATATATTCACCACTTACAATAAGCTAAGGACAAAAATATTTTAAGTAATGTGTGTGTACTGTATATGCATTTTTTAGTCCTAGCTATATTGTTCACTTAATATATGATAGTGTAAACATGTTATCAAGCTTTTATATGCACTTTATATGTGTGTGAAAGCCTGCTGTAAAGCAATTTTTATTTTACAGCAGTAGCTGAGAATCTAACCTGCTGTATAATTGAGGCCCTCCTGTACATATACAGCCTCTCCTCACTTAGCGATGTACTCGTTTACCAATGTCTCGAACTTACAACAGGCTCTCTAACCAGTGTGCATACCTAAATAATGTATGTTAGAGTGGATTTCCTATATTCTGTTTATTACAATATACAGTACACTACTGTATAAACATATAAAAATATACCAGAAATGTTATAAATGATGCAAAGGTGACATTAAAACAATATCAGAGGTGGTTGACACAAACCCACTACCATTATAGTATGCTCCTCACTTAGTGATGAATGCATTTATCTATGTGGTTTTAGGAACAGAACTCCATTGTTAAGTGAGGGGAGGCTGTATGTATATTTTTTAACACACCAACCATCTCCTACTAAGGTAAGGTGACCCGAGTAAGGAGAACTGAAAGCTTTCCTTCTCTTTACATTTATTAATTTATACAGGAGGAAGGATTACTAGCCCCTTGCTCCCAGCATTTTAGGCACCTCTTATGACATGGATGGTTTACAGAGGAAGAAGCATGAGTAAAGTAACATTTTGTGAAGGGATTCAGGGCAGACTGGTTAGCCAGACTTGAGTCCTGGAGGTGGGAAGTACAGTGCCTGCATTTTGTAACACTTGCTGTCTCCCACTGAGGTAGGGTGACCTGAAAAAGAAACACTTACTATCATTCACACTATCACTGTCTTGCTAGAGGCATGTGGATATGACAGATCAGGTATTCCCATCCCCCCCAACAGCAGTATACCCACCCCTCCTTTAGAATGCAGGCACTATACTTTCCACCTCCAGGACTCAAGTCTGGCTAACTGGTTTCCCTTCATAAAATGTTACCTTGCTAACACTAATGCGCATGCACACACGCACGCACTCATGCCCGCCTGTCTGCCTGCGTGCCTGCATGCCTGCTGGATGTCCAAGCCCCCTGACACACAAAACATCCTGTGCCCTCCCTCCAGTCTTTCCTAGGGAAACCCTTACCCTGTCTTCCCTTCACTACAGATTTATACACTCTCCAAGTTATCTTTTTTTGCCCCAACCTCTCAAAATGTCTAAACCACCTCAACAACCCCTCTTCAGCCTTCTGAATAATACTTTTAGTAACCTGCACCTCCTAATCTCCAAACTATGAATTACCTGCAAAATGTTTACACCACACATTGCCCTCAGACATGACATCTCCACTGCCTCCAGCCTCCTCCTCACTGCAACTATGCTTCACATCCATATATGAGTGTTGGTACCACTATACTCTCATTCATTCCTCTTTTTGCCTCCGTACACAACGTTCTTTTTCTCCACAGGCTCCTCAGTGCACCACTCGCCTTCATTTTCCCTGACAAAATCTATGGTTCACCTCATCGTTCATAGACCCATCTGCCGACAAGTCCACTTCCAAAAATCTAAACACATTCACTTCCTTCATTCTCCCTCCTTCCAGTCTAATATCCAATCTATCTCTTATACAAGGATAAATAAGGTTTCATGTAACCTATTCACCAATAATTTAATAACTGAAACAGGGATTACAGTAAACTCTCCATGTGTATTCAGTATACTCTTCAAATCATAACTGGGAACTGGGAAGTAATCAGGTGTAATTAGAGGAAGGGGAGGGTAGTTACAGTTCCTTGAATAAAGAGCATTTCACTAGCATTAAGGAACCCTCCCTTGAAGGAAGAATAGAGGAGTGAGAGAGTTAACTTAGAGGCTGGGTGTTGCAGGCAGTGCGACTTTTGAGGAGTGTGTGTGGGCTGAGTGTTCGTCCTGTGGGATACGTCGCCTCACTCAGACCCTGCTTTGCCAACGACAATGTGGATGTGGTGGTTGCTGCCATGGACACCTTGGCTACAGTTGATTGTAGCATACAGGTGAGCACCACAGGTGGTGTAAAGGTAAGTACTGTATCACCACCTATGTTAGGGATGGTAAGTCATGTACTGGTGAGCACCATATGTGGTGCCAAGTAAAGCAATACAGCAGTAGATGGGTGGTGTCATGGGAGCACCACAGGTTAGGTAAAAGGACACAAGTGCAACTAATGTGACATTTCATTGTGGCAATGTTTCGCTCTCCAGGAGCTTTATCAAGTCATTACGGCTCAATAAATCTGTAACAGTGTCAGTAATTCTGCCAACATTAATAGCACCACAGGTGTCAAGGGAGCACCACAGGTGGTAGTAACCCTTTCACTGTCTAGACCTCGAAAATGAGTATTGCTCTCAGTGTCCACTTTTTTAAGAAATGGTTCTAAAAAGGTAGGAATTTTTTTCTGAAGGTAATGACACCAAAAATATGAAATTTGATGGAAAACTTAGGGAATCACAGAGGTACAAAATTAGCAGTCTTGATGCAATTTATTCATTGGCAATTTTGTCCACTTTGATTTGATTTGATTTGCTGCTCACAGGAGATTTCAACATAAATGTACTATATGACCAGGACCCACAAGTAACCAAATTCACAAACACCATGAGCAACTGCTTGTTGCTACCAACAATAACAAAACCTATAAGAATCTCTGAGACTTGTATCTCCTTATTATGCCACATCTGGACTAACACCATATCCCCTTTCAAACCAGGCATAATCACAGACAACACCACAGACCACTACCTCTAAGTTTGCCCGAAATGCCTTGCCAGATGTCTGGGGGTAACACCACAGGTGGTGTCTGGGGGTAACACCACAGGGGGTGTATGAGGGGAACACCACAGGTGGTGTCCGGAGAAAGAACACCACAGGTGGTGTCTGGGGGAGAATACCACAGGTGGTGTCTTGGGGGAACACCACAGGTGGTGTCTGGGGGAGAACATCACAAGTGGTGTCTAGGGGGGGAACACCACAGGTGGTGTCTTGGGGGGACACCACAGGTGGTGTCTGGGGGAGAACATCACAAGTGGTGTCTAGGGGGGGGAACATCACAGGTGGTGTCTGGGGGTAACACCACAGGTGGTGTCTGGGGGGAACACCACAGGTGGTGTCTGGGGGGAACACCACAGGTGGTGTCTGGGGGGAACACCACAGGTGGTGTCTGGGGGGAACACCACAGGTGGTGTCTGGGGGGAACACCACAGGTGGTGTCTGGGGGGAACACCACAGGTGGTGTCTGGGGGGAACACCACAGATGGTGTCTGGGGGGAACACCACAGGTGGTGTCTGGGGGGAACACCACAGGTGGTGTCTGGGGGGAACACCACAGGTGGTGTCTGGGGGGAACACCACAGGCTTTGAATATTGTGACAGCATAATTAAGGCTACACTTGGAATAGTACCTAACTCATAAATACCTGAGGGTAGATGAAATTGTTTTTATTTTTAAGTTCATATTAATTCCATTTATTTGACTCTTGGAAAATAAAAATAAAACTACCGGGTATGTTAATTTTAAATATAGTACAGGTCCTCCCTCACAAATCCGGCATCACTGGGACCTGTAGTGTGCCGGACTACTGAGTTTGCCGAATTACAGAGTGGTTAGGTTAGAATACACTTAATAAAATTAACCAACTTGACTTACACAGTTCATTGAACATCGGCAAAAATCGAACATTTCTGCTACTTTGAGCTCAATTTCAAGGTACTTTTCGTCATGAAAGCAATCAAAATCATGTCTATTTCTGTAATATATCTTCCATTCTATCAAATGAGTCCAAAAAATGAGAATGCAACCATAAAAACCATACGAAAATATACTGCAAAGAGGCGGCTAATGGCTGAGAAGTTAACTCCCTTATTTATCGTCCGTCTTTTTTTATTTTTGTTGCACGTTAAGAAGCATCTTTCCATCACACATTGCCCAAGTTTCAATGAGATAGCCCAACAAACAACCGAGAAAAAAAATATTTACCAAAAATCACATATGGCAAGCCCAAGCCAGGTACTGGAAATAAGTCACTTTGTCTGACTTTTCTGGGTTATCCTAGGTTCTATATACATACGCTGCTATGTATGATAATCTTTGTAACTGTATTTGTGTATACCTGAATAAACTTATTTACTTCTAGTCTGTCAACTGAGTACAAGAAACCGCCCATTCACTTATTTCAACTACCCAATAAAGTGGTCAGAAATTGGCAATTTGGCCGATTTCACACAAATTTCAACAGATGCCAATTTCAAAATAGGGTCCAGAATAAACAATGCAGACATTCCTGGCACTAAAATAACATTTTCTCTGTTCATTAGTCATGGCTACAGGCCCCTCTTATATTACTCTTGCTTACCATTTGGAATTTTTATTCACAAAAAAAAAAAAATAGAAGATTTACTGTTATGCAACTACTGCATTATTGTAATAATTGTGTAAATAATGTCAATCCATTCTTGGCTCTGTACTGGAATTTAGACTGGCAGGCGGACAGGTATTGGATGGTGACGTCATTTGTTTACTCTTGAGCTTCGCTAAAGAATAGAACATTTTCGCTACTGTGAGCACAATTTCAAGGTACTTTTCATCATGAAAGCAATCAAAATCATATCTATTTCTGTAATATATCTTTCATTCTATCAAATGAGACTGAAAAAATGAAAATATAACCACAACAACCATACAAAAATATACCGCTAAGCGGCCACTAATGGCTGAGAAGTGAACTCCGCTATTTATGGTTTGATTTCTTTCATTTTTGGTGTACATGAAGAAGTATCTTTCAATCATACATTGCCCAAGTTTGAATAAGATAACCCAAGATAACCTAGGAAAGGTTGGAGGGAGGGGGTAAAGGAGGTTTTGTGTGTGAGGGGCTTGGACTTCCAGCAGGCGTGCGTGAGCGTGTTTGATAGGAGTGAATGGAGACGAATGGTTTTTAATACTTGACGTGCTGTTGGAGTGTGAGCAAAGTAACATTTATGAAGGGTTTCAGGGAAACCGGCAGGCCGGACTTGAGTCCTGGAGATGGGAAGTACAGTGCCTGCACTCTGAAGGAGGGGTGTTAATGTTGCAGTTTAAAAACGGTAGTGTAAAGCACCCTTCTGGCAAGACAGTGATGGAGTGAATGATGGTGAAAGTTTTTCTTTTTCGGGCCACCCTGCCTTGGTGGGAATCAGCCAGTGTGATAATAGAAAAAAAAATAAATAAAAATAATATCTTTATTTACTACACATACATGTACAAGGTATACAGGCCTAGCTGACATCAGTGACATACTACTGTATAGAAAGGCACTTGTTATGCTGAGTATTTCAAGAAAATTAGGTCAGTGTCCCAGGATAACACCCACACTAGTCGACTAACACCCAGGTACCCATTTACTGATGGGTAAACTTAGACAACAGGTGTAAAGAAACACACCTAATGTTTCTACCCTGGCTGGGAATCGAATATTTACCAAAAATCATATATGGCTAACCCAAGCCAGGTACTAAAAATAAGCCACATTGACTTTTTTGGGGTTATCCTAGGTTCTCTACACACATGCTGCTATATGTGATAATCTATATTAAGAAAATAACTTTTTGTTTTATGTTTATGGTGGAGTACGAGTGTATATCATAGTTAGCCCTGTGCTATACTCCGTTTTCTCTTATATAAGCCCTCAAGACAAAGATAGGAGAATGGTATTTGTTTACCATATCCTCTTCATAACTCTGTCGAACTGCTCGGTGTTATGCCAAATATTATTCATTCTGGAGTATTTAACATGTTTTATGTTATTTATATTGTTTCTTATGTCATATTAGATCAATTGTGATAGGCAAATAAGCTGTGTTGATATTAGCGTAATAATAAAGCATATTCTCCTGCTTCATGAGATTGAGTTCATGGCAACCAACAGTGGCTTCAAAGCCACCTTATCTTTAATGGATAATGTACTGTGTAGGTGCTTAACATAATGAGAAGCATTTCTTTTATTCATTGGAACCATGGCTAGGACTAAAAGTAAGCAGGTTAAAACAATAAATGGAGAAAAAGAAATTGGAATGACTTATGCAGCAAGTAGCGCCACCAAACAGTAGCAGCAGGTTGGTGTGGCGACCCTGGAAATTTGAAATTATGCTAGCCAAAATTAGTGCCGAATAACTGAAGGAACTGAATAACTGATTGCCGGATTTGTGATGGCGGACCTGTATAGTCTAAGTTGTGCCTGAAATGCTATGTCTCCTTTTGGCCTTCAGATTATTGTATGATTTATATAGTTATTTTTGAAATAAAGATTTTTATTTATTTTTTTTTTTTTTGAATTGTTGATACCATGCGTTTAAGGCAGGTTATATACATGGTATATGATGAGAAACTAAAAAAGTATTACAGCCCTAGTGGGATTGTAAGTATGTAAATATGATTTATTTATGTAATAGTTTGAAGATAAAGTATTAAATGGTTTAATGATTTGTGGTATTGACATCACTTTCATTTTGCTATGTACTGTTTTGTGATAGAGTAAGGTTCATAGGAAAGAGTGAACCCAGTAGTGGCCAAAGGAAAAACAGGGTCAGGGAATAACTAGGTGAGAACTGGGGATTACTCACTTATGAAATATCTGATCTTTCTAGACAACAACTCTTCAAGGGAGGCCTCTTTATTCACATAACCTGAACTACCTTTCCTTTTCTTGGATTAAATCTGATTGTCTCATTGTTTATTACAGGGGGAAAAAATAGTTAACTCCCATTGCAGTTTCTCCTCTAGGAAGGTGCCTTGATGCTGGTGAGGGACTCTTCGTTCAAGAAATTATAATGACTTCTCTTCTTCCTTGGATCAAACCTGGATGCCTCTCATGCCCCAGATATGCTCTATGACCCCAATGGGTGTAATCTCTCTTATTGATTAAAATATCATTGTGATTAATTTTATAACATCTTAGCCATTCATTTTAATGTGACCCAAAGAAGGAAACCCATTTACCATCATTCATTCAGTTGTGATTAAATATTTTTGTGGCTGCATAATCATTCATTCCTCCTATACTGTAGGGTGTCACAGAGCTACAGAAGTTGGGATTGGAAAGTCCTTCAGACCCTGAGATTCGTATTGCTGCTTACCGAGGCCTGATTCACTGTATTCCTTTACGCCCGCATCTCCTCCAGACTGTCACCAAGGCTCTTGACCCCAAAGATGACAACTATTCTACTCAAGGTATGTTTTCTACATAAATGTTTCGTGTTTCCAAAGCTAGCAGATAACTTGTTAAGAAATATCTGACTAATTTTGTGTCAAAGTATATACAGTAAAACCTTAATTCAATGGATCTTGACTTACTGCATTTCAGATATAACAGGCAAAATCCTTTGTCTAGACAACATTTACTCTTTCCAGAACTATCTATATATTATTGACAGACAGTCAATACTTTCCAGAATTGTCCATTATTGTTACAATCATGGAAAAAGAATCTCATTATTCAGATATAATGGAAAATCATCATTACTAGACACCCTTTACCTCCCCTTTTGAGTCTTCTAAATTGAGGTTTCATTTGAAATAGTCTTGCTTTTTTTTAATAAATAGGCAGAATAATTAAATCTTCATTCATAGATATGGGTACATGAGATATGTGGGTTACATTACTTGTATATTTATCATTTTATTGGATTTTTAACCAGATTTTTGTATTAATAGCTATTGTACATTGTGTTAATGACATTAGTAACTACTGTACAATGTGTCACTGACATCAGTAACTACTACTTTGGTGAAGAGAGACAGTTTGTTAAGCTTTATCAAGCCATACCAGACGATATAGCACATGTCACTATGTAGGCAGGGAGGTGAAAGTACAAGAAACCAGCTAGTGATGATGTCCTTATACTCTTCTTCTCTCACAACAAGAACTAAACCAAGCATGATTTTCTCATCAGATTCTTTCTTGAGCCTTCAGAATCTGCAACCAAGAGTTCATTGAGAACAAATACCAGATCATAACTATTACCTTATCCAAGCTAAAATTTCCTTCAAATTGCAGATGCATAGCATGGAAATAAATGGTATAAAATACCGACACAATGGAAATATAAACACACATGCAGTATAATGTGATCCTTTATTGACAACGTTTCACCCACACAGTGGGCTTTTTCAAGTCACAAACAGATCTACCTGGGGTGGAAGGTACGCGAGTATTTATAGTCAGGTTCAGAATGCTGAGGTCAGGTGGAGAATGCTGCATCTGATGCTAACATAACTTTAGCATTGAGATCCTAGAGCAGAAATTCATATGTAAAACTCAAAATTTCAACAAGAGCTATGATTCATACCAATAACATCATCAAACAAATCAAGGTGTAGTTTCTCACCAGCCCTTCTGCTTAACTTGTCCCATGCAGGAACACCCACAAAATATATTGAACTCCACCTTCTACAAGCATCACTGATACATATACCATTAACAAATAATCCTTCTAGTCTTTTACTACTCACCTCCCCACCTACAAGCAACACTGATACATGTATCATAAAAGATCATTTATATACATTTTTGATCAACCCATTCTGTTCCATCCTTTCTAAATGACCAAACCATCTCAGCAACACTACCTCTCTGAATTATAGCTTTCATACCACTTCAATTTGAAGAGCAGAATTTAGATAAAGTTTTAGTCTATTCTGAATCATTATCATGTCATTACTAGTAGATTTGGTCCATTTGTGTTGTATGGGACAAATGAGTACTGGAAAATGGTAATCACTGTATTAGAAAAGGAGTAGCGCATTAAAAGCACATGATTTTACTAATTCATCTGAACTTTTTCCGTCAGTTGCTTCTTATGTGTGGAGTCACGTCCAGTCTGTGATTTCATCTGACAATCCTAGTCTATTAACTTTGCGTGAACTACTGGCCACCACTGATATTGGGTCTGAGGTACCAGACCCAGTGTGGTATGATCCACGTCAGCACTCACGGCACCTCTTCCAGACAATCCACTTGGATATCCATACAGCCATCAGCCTGACTGGGGACCTAGTGTGGGGCAGGTACTCACCTGCTCCAAGGGCATTCTACTTCAATGTTGCCCTGCATCACAATGGAGACACACATGAGCTGGCACAGGTAACTAGAACAGTCTTAGTTACACTGGCTAAACCTGATAGTTTAAAAGCAATTGTACTTTTAAACTATGCAGTATTACACAAAATTGCTCTGACATTAACATCTGAACAGTTACACAACATAGCTCTTGAGATGATACATGAGTTTCAGAAATATTAAATAGTTAACAGGTAAATAATATATGAATAGAATATAAAAATAGCCATAAAAAGACTGCATATTTCAGCTTCAATCAGAGAGAGAGAGAATGATTAAGGCCAAAATATACAGAACCTTTGTGCTGTTTATTTTCTGTTCATGTAGGATTTACTTGTTAAGGCACAGAGATTTTCAGTTCACACAATTTACATACACTGGATAATTTACACTCATTTTTACACTCATTAACACAGACTAGATGTATTTTGGTCTCTGCATGATCCAAGAAAAGGATCCATATATCTTATGAGCCTAGCTCCATCTACCTCATTGTTTGCAAATGGAATAGTGCAGAATAAGTTTCTGGTGCAGTTAAATAAGTTTCATAGTTTCTTTAAAATGTATCAACCTTTAACCCTTTGACTGTTTTGGTCGTATATATACGTCTTACGAGCCAGTGTTTCGGATGCATTAATATGCATAAATTCTAGCGGCTTCCAATCAAGCAGGAGAAAGCTGGTAGGTCCACATGTGAGAGAATGGGTCTGTATGGTCAGTGTGCACCACAGAAAAAAATCCTGAAGCACGCAGTTCATAATAAAAAAAAAACTGACCGTTTTTTTGGATTAAAATGCCGACTTTGAGGTGTATTTTCATATAGCATTTATCATTGCACAGGTCCTCCATCACAAATCAGGCATCATTGGGACCTGTAGTGTGCCGGATTACTAAGTTTGCTGGATTACAGAGTGGTTAGATTAGAATACACTTAATAAAATTAACCAACTTGACTTACACAGTTCATTAAACATCGGCAAAAATCGAACATTTCCGCTACTTTGAGCTCAATTTCAAGGTACTTTTCGTCATGAAAGCAATCAAAATCATGTCTATTTCTGTAATATATCTTCCATTCTATCAAATGAGTCCAAAGAAAATGAGAATACAACCATATAAACCATATGAAAATATACTGCAAAGAGGCAGCTAATGGCTGAGAAGTGAACTCCCTTATTTATCGTCTGTCTTTTTTATTTTTGTTGTACGTTAAGAAGCATCTTTCCATCATACATTGCCCAAGTTTCAATGAGATAGCCCAACAAATAACCGAGGAAAAAAAAATATTTACCAAAAATCATATATGGCAAGCCCAAGCCAGGTACTGGAAATAAGTCACTTTGTCTGACTTTTCTGGGTTATCCTAGGTTCTCTATACATACACTGCTATGTATGATAATCTTTGTAACTGTATTTGTGTATACCTGAATAAACTTATTTACTTCTAGTCTGTCAACTGAGTACAAGAAACTGCCCATTCACTTATTTCAACTACCCAATAAAGTGGTCAGAAATTGGCAATTTGGCCTATTTAACACAAATTTCAACAGATGCCAATTTCAAAATAGGGCCCAAAATAAACAATGCAGACATTCCTGGCACTAAAATAACATTTTCTCTGTTCATTAGTCACGGCTACAGGCCCCTCTTATATTACTCTTGCCTTTCATTTGGAATTTTTATTCACAAAAAAATAGAATATTTACTGTTATGCAGACTGCTTCATTATTGTAATAATTGTATAAATAATGTCAATCCATTCTTGACTTCGTACTGGAATTTAGACTGGCAGGCGGACAGGTATTGGACGGTGACGTCATTTGTTTACTCTTGAGCTTCGCTAAAGAATAGAACATTTTCGCTACTGTGAGCACAATTTCAAGGTACTTTTTTTCATGAAAGCAATCAAAATCATATCTATTTCTGTAATATAGCTTTCATTCTATTAAATGAGACCGAAAAAATGAGGATTATAACCATAAAAAACATACGAAAATAGTATACCGCTAAGTGGCCACTAATGGCTGAGAAGTGAACTCCGCTATTTATGGTCTGATTTCTTTCATTTTTGGTGTACGTTAAGAAGTATCTTTCCATCATCCATTGCCCAAGTTTGAATAAGATAACCCAAAAAACAACTGAGAAAATAATAATAATATAATTTGAGGTAGTAGGTTGGTAGACAGCAACCACCCAGGGAGGTACTACTGTCCTGCCAGGTGAATGTAAAACAAAAGCCTGTAATTGTTTTACATGATGGTAGGATTGCTGGTGTTTTTTTTGTCTGTCTCATAAATATGCAAGATTACAGGTGTGTCTTGCTACTTCTACTCACACTTAGGTCACACTACACATACATGTACAAGCATATATATATACACCCCTCTGGGTTTTCTCCTATTTTCTTTTTAGTTCTTGTTCTTGTTTATTTCCTCTTATCTCCATGGGGAAGTGGAACAGAATTCTTCCTCCGTAAGCCATGCGTGTTGTAAGAGGCAACTAAAATGCCAGGAGCAAGGGGCTAGTAACCCCTTCTCCTGTATATATTACTAAATGTAAAAGGAGAAACTTTGGTTTTTCCTTTTGGGCCACCCTGCCTCGGTGGGATACGGCCGGTGTGTTGAAAGAATAATAATTCAAATTCAAATTCAAAGTTTATTCTCTATAAAGATTACAATGTTGAATTTACAGAATTTGGTTGTTGTGTGGTTTACATGTAGTTAAATAATGATTACAGAGTGTACCACTAGAATGCCTAGCATGGCTAGGCATTTCGGGCAGACTTAGTTTAATTCTTTATTTTAAAATATTACAAATTATGAGGTAAGTTGGTATTATGGCTAAGTGACTAAATACTAGTTTGTGAGTTTAGCAATGTGAATGCTTTTGTTTTGGCACAGTACATAGTTTCAGTATTGGAGTATCATAGGATTGATTATTTTAAGATTGAGATTAATATTTCTGTTTATGTAGGTAGTAGGTTGGTAGACAGCAACCGCCCAGGGAGGTACTACCGTCCTGCCAAGTGAGTGTAAAACGAAAGCCTGTAATTGTTTTACATGATGGTAGGATTGCTGGTGTCTTTTGTCTGTCTCATAAATATGCAAGATTACAGGTAAGTCTTGCTACTTCTACTTACACTTAGGTCACACTACACATACATGTACAAGCATATATATACACACCCCTCTGGGTTTTCTTCTATTTTCTTTCTAATTCATGTTCTTGTTTATTTCCTCTTATCTCCATGGGGAAGTGGAACAGAATTCTTCCTCTGTAAGCCATGCGTGTCGTAAGAGGCGACTAAAATGCCGGGAGCAAGGGGCTAGTAACCCCTTCTCCTGTATATATTACTAAATTTAAAAGGAGAAACTTCAGTTTTTTCTTTTGGGCCACCCCACCTCAGTGGGATACGGCTGGTAAGTTGAAAGAAGAAGAAGATTTCTGTTTATGGTCAAATGGGTGAGTGTAGTTAGTTGATGGGGTTTATCAGGGAGATAAGATGTTTTCTAATGGTAGTTTTGAAGGTGATGAATGTGTCTGCAGTTCTAGAGTTCTCAGGTAGGGTGTTCCAGATTTTAGGGCCTTTGACATACATTGAATTTTTGTAAAGGTTTAGTCGGACATGGGGAATGTCGTAGAGATGTTTGTGTCTGGTGTTATGCCTGTGGGTTCTGTCACAACTATCAAGAAAGCGTTTTAGGTCAAGGTTGATATTGGAGTTTAAGGTCCTGTAGATGTAGATTGCACAGTAGTAAGTGTGGATGTACTGAACAGGGAGTAAGTTTAGATCTATGAAGAGTGGGGTGGGGGGTGTTGCCAGGGATGGGATTTAGTGATTATTCTTACTGCAGCTTTTTGTTGGGTTATTATTGGCTTTAGGTGTGTTGCTGCAGTTGATCCCCAAGCACAAATAGCATAGGTGAGGTATGGATAAATAAGTGAGTGGTGTAGTGTGAGAAGGGCATTTTGCGGCACGTAGTATCGTATCTTGGAGAGGATCCCAACTGTTTTGGATACTTTTTTGGTTATGTGTTGGATATGGGTGCTGAAATTCAGGTTGATGTCAAGGTATAGGCCTAGGAATTTGCCCTCATTATGTCTGGTAATTAGAGTGTTGTCGATCTTAATGTTAATTTGTGCATCTCCTGCTCTGCTACCAAACATAATATAGTAGGTTTTGTCAGTGTTAAGCGTAAGATTATTGGCTGTCATCCAAGTCGATATTTTGATCAGCTCCTCGTTAACAATGGTGTTGAGGGTGGCAAGATTAGGGTGAGAGATGACATAAGTCGTGTCGTCAGCAAAGAGATTGGGTTTCAGGTGTTGAGATACGTTTGGAAGATCATTGATGTATATGAGGAAGAGCAGGGGACCAAGGACACTTCCCTGCGGAACTCCAGTATCAAGTGGCCGTGTTGTTGATGCTGTGTCTCTAATGGTAACATACTGATACCTATTAGTAAGGTAAGATTTGAAATAAGCAAGCGCATGGCCTCTTATACCGTAATGGTCAAGTTTGTGGAGTAGGATGTCGTGGTCTACTGTGTCAAAAGCTTTTCTTAGGTCAATAAAAATTCCTAGTGGATATTCTTTATTTTCCAATGGATTTCAGAATGGTGCTGGTTAGCCATGGGCAACCAAGCCGTTTGTTTGTGATCTGTTTCGTTTCTATAGGACAATGTTTGTTGTATAGTCTAAGTAATTTGTTAAGAAAAATGTCTGTCCAGTCATCAATACCATTGGCCTTGGAGAATTCTGTAGGCCAGTCAACAATCTCTAGGTCAGTTGTGAACTTCCTTATTGAGGCCTCGTCATGGAGTCTAAATGAGACTTTGTTGTATTCAAGTGGTGGTTTATTAATGTTTGTCAGGAGGAAGGTAGGGTAGTGGTCTGTAGTGCTATCTGTGATTATCCCTGATTTAAGGGGGGCTAGTATATTGGTCCATATGTGGTCTATTATGGTTGCACTTGTCTCAGTGATCCTGGTTGGTTTAGTTATTGTTGGTATGAGAAGTGTGTTGTTCATATTGTTGATGAAATCAGTTACAGGCTGATCATCTAGTAAGCCAAGGTTGATGTTGAAGTCTCCAGCTAAGAGAAGGTGGTGCTTATTCATTTGTCTGTTTGTTATTAGTGACTTTAATTTCTCACTGAAATTTGGGATGTTTGTGTGGGGTATCCGGTAAATGGCACCGATTGTTATAGGTGTCTTAAGGTTTTTTACAGTAAAATTAGCAAAAATGTATTCCCCATATTCATCACTAAAGCAAGTGGTGCTAATACAAGATAATTGGTTAGAGTAATAGATTGCAATACCACCCCCAACTTGGTTTGGTCTGCAGTTGTGAATTGCTGTGTGTCCTGGTAGAGGGTAGATATCTATTGTGTCCTGCTTAAGCCAGGTCTCAGTAAGAATAATGCAGGAGAAGGGTGTCTTTAGTGATTCAAGGAGTGCCAGGAGGTCATCATAGTGTTTGCTTAAGGACCTGATGTTGTAGTTAAGTACTGATAGGCTTTTAGCATTGTTTAGGATAGTGCTGGCTTGTGATGCTGTGTAATAAAGGCAGTTACTTTCCAATAGGTTTTGATTGTGTGTCAGATTATGGAGGTTTAGATCAGGGTCAACGTGATCAATCATCTTCTAGGTTTAAATTATGGTTATTTATATCCTGTGTTATGTGTTGAGTTCTAGTACTGATATCTGTAGTGGTGGGAAGCTTGGATAAGTATATAGCTAGAGTATTTTGGTCATATAGAGTATAGTCACTACTACACATAATGAAGTTGATGTTGTCTATGTGTTGTGCTGGAATGAACTAAAGTACAACTAGGTATAAACTAGTAATATAAAAATACAAATTTAAAATAGAACAAGACTCTCACTTGTAATTGTACTAAGGTCTAATATAATGACTTTTGTGGAGTCTATGTTTTGAGCTAGAATGAACTATAGTACAACTAGATTTAATCTAATAATATAAAAATACAAATTAAAAATAGCACCAGTCTCTCACTAGTAATTGCAATATGGTCTAATATAATGAATTTGGTATTGACTATAGTACAACTGAGTTTAATCTAATAATATAAAAAAGGCACAAGACTCAATTGTAATTGCACTAAGGTGTTATATAAGTTGTTTACAAGAATTAGAGTATAACTAGATTTAAATTGACAAGATAAAATATACAAGTTAAGGTAGCAAAAGAATAAAAAAAGTAGAAAAAAAAAAAAGATATATGAGGTAGTTGGTACTAGTTAGCAAAGATAGTTAAGGGCCTTGAACAATAATATAATTGAAATATACACTAATTGCACACACAATATAGTCACTAAGATATGAAAACAATCTTAGAGTAGGAATTATAATATAAACTTATAATATAAAAATACAAATTGAAATGGTACTTGCAATTGCACTAGAGTCTGGTATAGGTTGTTGACAAGATCAAGAGTATAACTAGATTTAAATTGACAAAATAAAATTCACAATTAAAGTACCAAAAGAATAACAGTAAAAAATAACAATGGTAATGTCTTGGTTATAATATGATAGTAAGATGGTAGACAGGTAAACAGGTACACAGGTACACAGGTACAAAGGATAATACAGTGGACCCCCGGTTAACGATATTTTTTCACTCCAGAAGTATGTTCAGGTGCCAGTACTGACCGAATTTGTTCCCATAAGAAATATTGTGAAGTAGATTAGTCCATTTCAGACCCCCAAACATACATGTGCAAACACACTTACATAAATACACTTACATAATTGGTCGCATTCGGAGGTAATCGTTATGCGGGGGTCCACTGTATAAAGGTTGGAGTTGAATATACAAACTTGAAAATTTGGCAACAAAATGTTATGGGAAGTATAAAATAATGTTTAATGTACAAAAGTAAAATTGACTGGTAGTAAATATGGTGTTTAATAAAATTTTAGCAAGTAATAATGATTACAAAAAAAGTGAAAAAGTAATGTTTATTTCATTCAATATTGCACTGGTAGTTATACTAGAGGTTATATGGCAGTACAAGGTAATTAAGAGTACTCTAAGATAGTAAATGTGGTATTAAAACAGGTAAAGGTAATTAGGTAGGTAGTAGGTTGGTAGACAGCAACCATCCAGGGAGGTACTACCGTCCTGCCAAGTGAGTGTAAAACGAAAGCCTGTGATTGTTTTACATGATGGTAGGATTGCTGATGTCTTTTGTCTGTCTCATAAATATGCAAGATTACAGGCATGTCTTGCTACTTCTACTTACACTTAGGTCACACTACACATACATGTACACATTTATTTATACACACTCGTCTGAGTTTTCTTTGATTTTATCTTAATAGTTCTTGGTCTTATTACTTTTCCTTTTATATCCATGGGGAAGTGGAATAAGAATCTTTCCTCCGTAAGCCATGCGTGTTGTAAAAGTCAACTAAAATGCCGGGAACAATGGGCTAGTAACCTCTTTTCCTGTAAAGATTACTAAAAAGAATAAGAAGAAGAAAATTGTTTTCTTTCTTTTTTGGGTCACCCTGCCTCGGTGGGAGACGGCCGACTTGTTGAAAAAAAAAAAAAAAAAAGGTAATTAGACAAGTAATGGTTATTAAATGTCAAAAATGTTAAGAGTAAATTGAAATTATAGTAAAAATGATAATTATTAATTTTAGTAAGTAATATCAATTGATAATATTTAAAAAAATATGAGGTAGTAATATGGACAGAGAAAGTATCAATTCAGCTAATGTTTAAACAAACAATAGTAAATAAGAAAATTACATAAGGTGACTTATGCTTACTAGTAAAATCACAAAATGAGGTAGTTGATTATTTAATTACTAAGAGATTGTACAATGAAATTTGAACAATAATGGAGCAAAACATACACTACGCTACGTAGGCTTTTAAGTTGGACATTGTTTAGTTATTCTCTGTAAGATTAGTATCCCTGAGAAATCGTGATAGATCATTCTCGTTCGTGATTGTGTACAGTTGACCTACATTTCTTTTCCTAACAAGAATTTTCCCATCCCGTGTGAAGCATTGGTGTATTGTGTCGTTATTCTCCCGCTTAAGTTTTCTGACTCTATACAGGAGGTTCTGACGTTTTTTGGTAAGACACTCGTTTATGTATACCTCTTTCTTTACTTTAATAGATGCAATAATTAAGTCTTTTTTCCTGTCATGTGAGTGGAATCTAAGCATAACACTTTTTCTACCATGGGATCCTAGTAACCTGGCTTCTTTTATTTCAGACTCTGGTACAATAACACTTGTTTGGTCCTTTATGATCTGCAGAGTAATTTCTTTACTGTTTGTTTGGTTCATATCACTGGGAAAAAGTGGACTGTTAACTATTACTGCATCCGATAGTTTATCTTGCTCAGTTTTATCTTCTTGGAGAGCAAAGTAGTCACTGAACTGGTTATCTAAGTTGTTCTTTCAGTCTTTTACTGCTTCTTCAACCTTTGTATTAAGAGATATTATTTGTTGGGTATGGCTATCTATGACTGTTTGGATGGTCTTGTCACAGTTAGTCATTCCTGGTGTTGGTAACTTTTGTTCAAGACTGAGGATTTTGTTCTCGAGTTGTGTCATCCTGGTGTCTTGTTTTGTTACCGTCTCTCGAAGATTCATATTTTCAATAACTAAGTTGGAGATGCATGTCTTTAGGGTATCTGGATCGTTGGTCATACCTGAGAGACTACTTGGTAGGTTGAATCCAGGGAAGAGAGGGGAGGATGGGCTGGTGGCAGCCATGTTTGTTGTTATTGTTGTGGTGTCGCCTTGAGCGGTGGTGAGTGGGGTGGTTGCTGAGCCGGCGTCGTCCTGGCTACATTTTTTGAATAGTTGATTTTTCGGTGTTTTCTTGCTGGCCTTGGTGCTGTTTCCTCTTAGATTGCGCCTCATAATACTACAGGAATTGTTGTAGTTAAGAAGAAGTTGTAGTTATACAAAGCTTAGGGTTACATTGTTCGGCTGGCAGCGGGGTGTTGCTTTTGGTTTGTGGGCAGTCTTCCTTTGATCTCTATTATTTTCGATTTGTAGGTTTCACTGTTGGTAATCTTTGGTCATTCTGGGTGCTACGTTGGGTAGTGCAGTTTTGCTTGTAACTAGGTCATCATAGGAGCATTGGTAGCTCTGATAGTTGGAGAAAAGTACGGAGCTTGGAAGTCGCTGCTGCCGCTGCCACTGTACATGTACATGTACAAGGTATACAGGCCTAGCTGACATCAGTGACGTATTACTGTCAAGAAAATTAGGTCAGTGTCCCAGGATAACACCCACACTAGTCGGCTAATACCCAGGTACCCATTTACTGATGGGCAAACATAGACAACAGGTGTAAAGAAAAATGCCTAATGTTTCTACCCTGGCTGGGAATTGAATATTTACCAAAAATCATATATGGCTAACCCAAGCCAGGTACTAAAAATAAGCCACATTGACTTTTTTGGGTTATCCTAGGTTCTCTACACATATGCTTCTATTTGTGATAATCTTTATAGAGAAAATAACTTTTTTGTTTCAGGTTTATGGTGTAGTACGAGTGTATATCACAGTTAGCCCTTTGCTATACTCTGTTTTCTCTAATATAAGCCCCCAAGACAGGGATAGGAGAATGGTATTTGTATACCATATCCTCTTCATACCTCCGTCAAACTGCTCGGTGTTATGCCAAATATTATTCATTCTGGAGTATTCAACATGTTTTATGTTATTTATATTGGTTCTTATGTCATATTAGATCAATTGTGATAGGCAAATAAGCTGTAGTGTTGATATTTTTTTTTTTTTTTAACAAGTTGGCCATCTCCCACCGAGGCAGGGTGACCCAAAAAAGAAAGAAAATCCCCAAAAAGAAAATACTTTCATCATCATTCAACACTTTCACCTCACTCATACATAATCACTGCTTTTGCAGAGGTGCTCAGAACACAACAGCTTAGAAGCATATACCTATAAAGATACACAACATATCCTTCCAAATTGCCAATATCCCGAACCCCTCCTTTAGAGTGCAGGCATTGTACTTCCCATTTCCAGGACTCAAGTCAGTTTTACATATTATAGGATATTGTGTGGTTTACATATATAAAACTAATTACAGAGATGGCCACAATCACACCTAGCATGACTAGACATTTCGGGCAGACTAAGATTAATTCAAAACTCTATATTGTTACAGATTAAGGAGCATACTGGTATTAAGACTAAGTAACTGCATTACAGTTCATAAATTTAGCAATGTGAATGGTTTTGTTTTGGTACAATATTATAGTATCACAGGCAAACTTATGACTAGTTAAGATTCATTAGGTAATAGTTGTATTATGTATTTCTATGTTTATAGTCAGTTGGGTGAGGGTAGGTGCGAATTGTGGGGAATCACAGATATTGAGGGGAGATCTAGGTTCTTTTATATGTGTGTATGATACAAGAGAATAGGTGGTTTTCATGTAGTTAGCTGACGGTGGGGTGTGTCAGGGAGATAAGATGTTTTCTAATGGTAGTTTTGAAAGTGATGAATGTGTCTGCAGTTCTAGAGTTTTCAGGTAGGGTGTTCCAGATTTTAGGCCCTTTTATGTACAATGAATTTTTGTATACGTTTAGCTGGACACGGGGAATGTCATACAGATGTTTGTGTCTGGTGTTATGCCTGTGGGTCCTGTCACAACTATCAAGAAAGTGTTTTAGGTCATAATTAATATTGGAGTTTAAGGTTCTCCAAATGTGGATTGCACAGTAGTAAGTGTGGATGTTCTGAACAGTAAGTTTAGATCTGTGAAGAGGGGGGGGAGGTTGTTGCCTGGGATTGGATTGTGTGATTATTCTTACTCCAGCTTTTTGTTGGGTTATTATTGGTTTTAGGGGTGTGTTGCTGCAGTTGATCCCCAAGCACAAATAGCATAGGTGAGGTAGGGATAAATGAGTGAATAGTATAGTGTGAGAAGGGCACGTTACTACGTGCCACAATCTGCACGTTGGATATGGGTGCCAAAATTCAGGTTGCTGTCGAGGTGCAGGCCTTGGAATTGGCCCTCATTATGTTTGGCAATATGAGTGTTGTCGATCTTAATGTTAAGTTGTGCAACACCTGCTCTGTTACCAAACATAATATTGAAGGTTTTGTCAGTGTTAAGTGTAACTTTATTGGCTGTCATCCAAGTAGATATTTTGAGTAGCTCCTCATTAACAATGGTGTTGATGAGATTACTGATTGCTGGATTAGTGATGGCCAACCTATATTACTTCTTAACTTAAATTCTGGTTGCTGGCGTATGACAATGATTTTGATATTTTGATAGGTGTGGTGAGAAATGGTGTGGCCCTGCTGGGCTGAGGTGGAAGATTGAGGATCACTAGCTGATGTGGAAGTTAGATCATTAGCTGAGGTGGATGCTTGTGGATTGTTAGCTAAGGTGAATGGTTGAGGCTTTTGCACTGATACTGTTGGTTGTACTGGAGTACTGAGAAATTCTGTAATGTATCTATTGTCTCTTTTATCCTCAGTACTTTATACAGCAGATGGTAAGGCATCATCAGCTGCTCTAGCCCCATTTCAGAGCAGTGCTTCTAGACTTGTCAGGATCCTCTTCATTATTATTATTATCATGGGGGAGCACTAAACTTGTAGGGATTATACATCTTCTGTGGGGGGATGATGGAAGGCACTCAGGCTCAATTCAGGAAACTGGAGCATAGATCCAATTTCCTAGATCAAGAGCCCCTCACTAGCATCAAGGAACCTCCCTTGAGGGGCATAGCTCATACAATTTTTTTTTATTTTTTTTTATTAACACATTGGCGGTTTCCCACTAAGGTAGGGTGGCCCGAAAAAGAAAAGTTTTCACCATCATTCACTCCATCACCATCTTGCCAGAGATGTGCTTACACTACAATTATAAAACTGCAACATTAACTCCCACTCCTTCAGAGTGCAGGCACTGTACTTCCCATCTCCAGGACTCAAGTCCAGCCTGCCAATTTCCTGAATCCCTTCATAAATATTACCCTGCTCACACTCCAACAGCACGTCAAGTCCTAAAAACCATTTGTTTCCATTTGCTCCTATCTAACATGCTCAGGTGTGCTTGCTGGAAGTCCAAGCCCCTCGCACCACACGTTGCCCTCAGACACAACACCTCCACTGCCCCCATCCTTTTCCTTGTTGCAACATTCACCACCCATGCTTTGCACCCATATAAGAGCGTTGGTATAACTATTCTCTCATACAATTCCCTCTTTGCTTCCATGGACAAAGTTCTTTGTCTCCACAGACTCCTCAGTGCACCACTCACCTTTTTCCCTTCGTTAGTTCTATGATTCACCTCATCTTTCATAGACCCATCTGCTGGCATATCCACTCCTAAATATCTGAATACTTTCACGACCTCCATACTCTCTCCCTCCACTCTGATATCCAATCTTTCATTACCTATTTTTTTTTTGTTATCCTCATCACCTTATTCTTTCCTATATTCACTTTTAATTTTCTTCTTTTACATACCTTATCAAACTCATCCACCAACCTCTGCAGCTCCTCTTCAGAATCTCCTAAAAGCACAGTGTCATCAGCAAACAGCAACTGTGACAACTCCCACTTTGTGTTAGATTCTTTATCTTTTATTCCTAAGAAGAAAGCTGCCTTAAATCTCTGTGCTCTTATCTCATGCTGACTGATATCAGTTCTTATTGCATCTTCTAATAAAGACTTGTCTCTTTTGCATTAAACACTTGTGGCTTGTAGCACCCCTCAGAAATAATTTACTGTAACTCAACATGAAAATTCTCTGCAGCAGAAGCACTTTCACCAGAAAACTTAATATTATTCAGTCAACTGAGCAGTTTGAACTTGTGGAACTACCCTGTACTAAACCTGTACTTCAGGTCTTCCTCATCACACAATGTTTTATAGTACGTTTTTTCCTCATTAAGATAAAATTAAGTGGTACACCTTTCTTGATCTTTTACTCAATCCACTCACTCAATTTTTCTGTCTTATTTAGCTGTTTTGACCTATTTGTCATTCTTTTCAGAAGGTTACAACCTGAATTACTCATTGCACAAGTTCGTATCCTTGCCTTACTCTTATTAATTGTAAAAAGTAATCCCTCATTAAGGCTTGTGCTGACTCCACCACACATACACCACTCTTAAAAGCTTATCTAATATCTCTATTTTCTTCAAAACACCGAGACTTTCATGGTTTAATTTTTTACAGTTCCAGGATCACTCACATTCCTCTTAGGTGCTTCTGTTAATATCCAGAGATGAGATGGGATGATGAAAAAATAAAAAGTCGATTCATTAACAGAGACTGAGTATGATATTGGACATGTATGAACAGAGCAGTGGGTGAGGGGGGTTGTGTATATTACATAGGCCTCCCCCACAAGACAGTGAATTTGCTCTAAGACTCACTGTGAGGTAGAGGAGAAAGACTGTGGCACATGCCACATTTTACCCTGCATGGACTCCACCATGTAAACAGATGTTTTTTTTATTTTCCTGAAAATATACCACAATTGTGCAACCATGTAGGAGCGAAAACATGTTAACAGATCACATGCTATCCTACAGTCTACTGTATTCTTTTCTTATTTTTTTTTTTTTTTTACTATGCTGACCATTTTTCAACAAGGTAGGGTGACTTTTTTGCAGGTGTAAATACTTGATAAGAATTCCTAGCTTTATAGATATTTATACTATAAAAAAGAAAATATAGAGAGATGAAATGATAGTTTAAAAAAAATGGTTGAGGGTAAATGAAAGAAGGTGTAAGGCATTACCTGCAAATTTTCCTAATAAGAAAGAGTTTTGAGAGGGAAACATAAGGAGAAAAAACCTAGTGAACAAATTCAGTTGTTTGTTAGATGGTTTCATGATGGATAAGCATTAAAAAGAATATTTTGAGATAGAATGTCTACTATGTATTTTCTTATTCAGTATTACAGTGGACCCCCGCCGTTCGGTGGCCGCAACTTTCATGAAATCTGACTTTCGGCAAGTTTTTTCGGCAAAATTTAGCTTTGTGGTTCGTGATTGGACCTTCTGGTACGCGTCTGCCCATCAGCGCACACAAAACCAGTCTCCCGCACTATTCACACTCAGTGTCCCATTGTTTACCAGCATGTGACCATCACCCCACAGGTTCATACAACACATTTCATAATAATTCATTGCTTTTTGTGCTTACAACTGCTAAATAAGCCACCATGGGCCCAAAGAAAGCTTCTTGTGCCAGCCCTTTGGTAAAGAAGGTGAGAAACATGATAGAATTCAAGAAAAAACTCATAGCAAAGTACTAAAATAGAGGAGGAAGAGAGAGGGGAGAATGTGCCTTCTGCAGTGATTCAGTGATTCTACAATATGTATGATACTAAAGCAGCAGGTATTGATAAAGGCTATAGCTCCAGCCAGCGATAGTGTAGAATTAACAGTGTAGCAAGTAAGTTAGGCGAGTAAGTAATAGAAAAACAACATGAGAGTAACTCTCCAATGTTGTTGGATGTGTATAGGACTGCTGAACATACACTGCCCTGCTGTCTTCCACCACCCTAAACCTCTGCCAACATCTCCTTCATCAAACTAACTAATTAAACTAAAATCTCCTCCAAGGTAAGTGTAAATATAAAAGTGTAAGTATAAAAGTAAATATAAGTGTAAATATAAAAGGACACCAATGGAAATATGTCAGTCTTGAATTTTTGGGGTTATCCTGGGTACTTTACACATATGCTGCTATGTATGATAATCTGTGTATGTAACTGTATTTGTGTATACCTGAATAAACTTACTTATTTATAAATTAAAATGTAAATATTTCTTATTTATAAATTAAAATGTAAATATTTCTTATTTATAAATTACATACATTGTTTAAGTGTGATGATGGTGGTGGCCAAAGCCTCCACCGCCACCAACACGGCTTCTCTCAGTGGTGGCCCTTAAACCCAACAACAACACTTAAACCATATACTTCTCTCATACATTATGACATATTTTATTCATTCTAGAGTATATATCATGTTTCTATGTTATTACTATTGCTTATAATGTCATATTACATGAATTGTGATAGATAAATAAGCCGTAGTGATGATATTGCCATCATATATATTGAAGCATAATAATTTCGCCTTCCTCTTGCCTCCTACCTACCTCCTACACCAATAAGAATCAATAAAGGTTAAGTGTGATGTTAAATGTTCATTTATCCATTTTATAAGTCCTTTATATTTATTTGTCATTGTTTTCTGTATGTAAATCTATATTTAATCTTCAAAAAAAATATTTTTTGTTAATACTTTTGGCTGTCTGAAACGGATTAATTGGATTTCCATTATTTCTTATGGGGAAAATAGATTCGCCAATCGTGAATTTCGCCAGTCGACAGACTCTTTGGAACGGATTAATCACAAAACTTGGGGGTCCACTGTACTAGTGTAGTACTTATATGCCAGTTGGATTTTGAACATACAATAGTGAAAATAAAAATCCACTAAGGGTAAATGTCTTTCACTGTTTAAATTTAAATGAAGTTAGTCTAAAGCAAAAATATTTGAGGCAGTAAGTTGAGATAATTTATTATAAAACAAAATTTTGATAATTAGATGAGCTCATTTATGCTGCCCAAAGATAGTGGTGCGAGTGACAGGGATGGAGGCAATGTTGCTAAGCATTCCAGGAGTAGAGAGCTTCTTGCAGGCATCGACCACCACAGCTACTCACCTGTGGTCAACCTTCTCACAGTTCATAAACAACTCTGAAAGAAGTAAGAGAGAGATCATGCCAGAACAAATTGCAGATTTCATTCAGCAGGTAAGTTAGGAAATTAAATTTTTTTTAAATATCAATAATGTAAACCTGTTATTATTTAACAAAAATTTATTAGAATGCTCAATTAACCAGGTTCCAGACAACACTCAACCCCCTATTCAAGTTTAAATTTGCTAGGTGTACAAAACATCCACACTTAATACTGTGCTTCTTATGCAGTATATAGAACACTCAGTTTTAACAATGACCCAGTGTTTAGCATGTTTAGGTATTAAGAGTAAGTGCTTAATTATGGCAGGAGTGAGGGATTTATGTCTGCACATCACGGTTAACAAAATCTGAAAGGGTAGCTGTTTATTTAATTTAAGTTTGCTTTCAAGGTGAATACCCAAAAAATTCACCTCATATTGTCTTTCAGTAGAGTATATGTATTAATATTATGTTATCTTTAAGTTCAGCTGAGAGGGGTTTATTTTTTTTTTGTCACTCAAGATGACCCTTGTCTACTTTAATACTGATTGTTGTTGAGTTTCAACTGATTCTGGATTGAAGATGACTGAGTGGTGACTGCCATTATAAATAATGTCTTCAGGAAGATTTTTTTTTTTTTTTTTTTTTTTTTTTCTTTCAAGTCGGCCGTCTCCCACCGAGGCAGGGTGACCCAAAAAAGAAAGAAAATCCCCAAAAAGAAAATACTTTCATCATCATTCAACACTTTCACCACACTCGCACATTATCACTGTTTTTGCAGAGGTACTCAGAATACAACAGTTTAGAAGCATATACATATAAAGATACACAACATATCCCTCCAAACTGCCAATATCCCAAACCCCTCCTTTAAAGTGCAGGTATTGTACTTCGTATTTCCAGGACTCAAGTCCGACTATATGAAAATAACTGGTTTCCCTGAATCCCTTCACTAAACATTACCCTGCTCACACTCCAACAGATTGTCAGGTCCCAAGTACCATTTGTCTCCATTCACTCCTATCTAACATGCTCATGCACGCTTGCTGGAAGTCCAAGCCCCTTGCCCACAAAACCTCCTTTACCCCCTCTCTCCAACCCTTTCGAGGACGACCCCTACCCCGCCTTCCTTCCCCTATAGATTTATATGCTTTCCATGTCATTCTACTTTGATCCATTCTCTCTAAATGACCAAACCACCTCAACAACCCCTCTTCTGCCCTCTGACTAATACCTTTATTAACTCCACACCTTTTCCTAATTTCCACACTCCGAATTTTCTGCATAATATTTACACCACACATTGCCCTTAAACAGGCCATCTCCACTGCCTCCAACTGTCTCCTCGCTGCTGCATTTACCACCCAAGCTTCACACCCATATAAGAGTGTTGGTACTACTATACTTTCATACATTCCCTTCTTTGCCTCCATAGATAACGTTTTTTGACTCCACATATACCTCAAAGCACCACTCACCTTTTTTCCCTCATCAATTCTATGATTAAACTCATCCTTCATAAATCCATCCGCCGACACGTCAACTCCCAAGTATCTGAAAACATTCACTTCTTCCATACTCCTCCTCCCCAATTTGATATCCAATTTTTCTTTATCTAAATCATTTGATACCCTCATCACCTTACTCTTTTCTATGTTCACTTTCAACTTTCTACCTTTACACACATTCCCAAACTCATCCACTAACCTTTGCAATTTTTCTTTAGAAAATCCCATAAGCACAGTATCATCAGCAAAAAGTAACTGTGTCAATTCCCATTTTGAATTTGATTCCCCATAATTTAATCCCACCCCTCTCCCGAACACCCTAGCATTTACTTCCTTTACAACCTCATCTAAAAATATATTAAACAACCATGGTGACATTACACATCCCTGTCTAAGACCTACTTTTACCGGGAAGTAGTCTCCCTCTCTTCTACACACCCTAACCTGAGCCTCACTATCCTCATAAAAACTCTTTACAGTATTTAATAACTTACCACCTATTCCATATACTTGCAACATCTGCCTCATTGCTCCTCTATCCACTCTATCATATGCCTTTTCTAAATCCATAAATGCAATAAAAACTTCCCTACCTTTATCTAAATACTGTTCACATATATGCTTCAATGTAAACACTTGATCTATACATCCCCTACCCACTCTGAAACCTCCTTGCTCATCCGCAATCCTACATTCTGTCTTGCCTCTAATTCTTTCAATTATAACCCTACCGTACACTTTTCCTGGTATACTCAGTAAACTTATTCCTCTATAATTTTTACAGTCTCTTTTGTCCCCTTTCCCTTTATATAAAGGGACTATACATGCTCTCCACCAATCCCTAGGTACCTTCCCCTCTTTCATACATTTGTTAAACAAAAGTACCAACCACTCCAACACTATATCCCCCCCTGCTTTTAACATTTCTGTCATGATCCCATCAGTTCCAGCTGCTTTACCCCCTTTCATTTTACGTAATGCCTCACGCACCTCCCCCACACTTACATTCTGCTCTTCTTCACTCCTAAAAGATGGTATACCTCCCTGGCCAGTGCATGAAATTACTGCCTCTCTTTCTTCCTTAACATTTAAAAGTTCCTCAAAATATTCTCGCCATCTACCTAATACCTCCTTATTAAATTGTTTTGTATATGGATGTCTATTAACACAGACATATTTGAACTGTCTTGCACTTTCGACTGCATCTCCTTTCCAGAATCTTAAAATTAAAATATTCTCATATTCTGCCTCTTAGTAATGCTCTGAAGAAAGTCAAGCATTTGATAAAAATAAAAGTATAATTTAAATAAAGAATTGCATTTAAAAGCTCAATATGACTTGTACTTCCTCCTCTGAGCAGGTCATGTCAAGGATACCAGCAGAATACAGAACAGGGTCATCAAGTTTGGAGGTATCATTGCACCTCTTGGGTACTCTAGCCTTCCACACACGTCTGGCTGATATTCGCTATTCCTCCCTCATAGATGACTTTGCAAGGATGCTACAGGAACCTATACATGCTGCAGTAAGTAACGTTCATAACTTTATAATAAGGTAACTGGATTTTATTTAGATAATTAAGCTGTAGATTTTGTATATATACTGTATTTGAGTATAACCTGACTCTGTATAGAACATAAAAACCTAAGAAAAAAGGAGCACTGCAGCAGGCTGTCTCACTCACTTAAGAAGGAACACTGCTGCAGACCTACTGGCCCATGCTAGGCAGGTCCAACTCAAACTTTCCTAGACATTTATTTTCAAATTTATTGTCATCCAAGTCTGAATATCCAACAACAGAGAACTAAAACAATGTTTTTCGTCTTCCTTATTCAGAACTTAGATGTAGCCTTATTTATCATCATCAGCATAAAAATGATAACCCCATGGGCATCTATCAGTAAATCTGAAGCACTAAATTAAACAGTAAACAATATCAGTTGAACAACAGAGCTTTGAGGAATGCCATAGAGCAAAGGAGATGATGGCTAAGATACAGAATCAGTGACTACTCCCTGAGGTGTGACTCTCTCAAGAGCAACAAAGCATTATCCCTAAGGTCACAGCTGAAAAGATCACTTATCAGTAATCCACGATTTTTTTTTCTCCAACGAGTTGGCCATCTCCCACATAGGCAGGGTGACCCAAAAAGAAAGAAAATCCCCAAAACGAAAATACTTTCATCATCATTCAACACTTTCACCTCACTCACACATCATCACTGTTTTTGCAGAGGTGCCCAGATACAACAGTTTAGAAACATATATAAAGATACAATATAAAAAGCGACCTGAAATAATATAATAAACTCACTATAGAATATAATATCAGGGCCCCAAATAAATAAATAAATATATGTACAGTGGTCCCTCAATAATCGTCCATAATCTGTTCCTGGAAGTGAGACTATTATCGAAATAGACGATTTTCGAATCAATTTTCCCCATAAGAAATAATGTAAATGCAATTAATCCATTCCTGACACCCAGAAGTATTAAAACAAAAAATTTTTTTACATGAAATATAGATGTAGTACATAAACAATACAATGGCACATGATGAATTAAACGTTAACAGAATAACACTTACCTTTATTGGCGATTCTTCTTTGTGTATGGAAGACTGGAGAAGGAGACAGATTGGATTATTTACTGTTTGGAAGGGGAATCCCCTTCCATCAACACCTCGGGTACCAATTGCTTTTCTGGGGTTACTTCTCTTCTCTGTTTCTTAATGCCACTAGGACCACCTTGAGAGTCACTGGAGTCCTGTCTCACAAAAAAACTGTCCAGAGAGCTCTGTTTCTGGCGTCTCTTTAAAACTTCCCTAAAATGGGCCAAGACTCTGTCACTGTACAAGTTGCCGATATGGCTTGCAACATCCTTCTCTGGGTGATGTTTCTCCATAAATCTTTCCATCCTACCCCACATTTCAAAAATCTCCTTAATTTCTGAAGAAGGCAACTTCTTCCATCTTTCTTCCTCCTCCTCTGCAGCAAGATTCTGAGCTGCGATCTGTTGCTCTTCCTGATGAAGCTCTTGCAGCTCCTCAGTGGTTAGCTCTTCATTGTGGTCCTCCACCAGCTCTTCCACATCCTCCAAACTCACATCCAACCCCATGGAACTCCCCAGTGCGACAATAGAGTTCACAACTGACATAGGCTCATCATGGGCTGCCTCAAACCCTTCAAAATCCCTCTTGTGGACACAATCTGGCCACAATTTTCTCCAAGCAGAGTTCAAAGTCCTGGTAGTCACTCCCTCCCAAGCCTTACCTATAAGGCTTATGTAATGGAGAATACTGAAGTGTTCTTTCCAAAAATCTCTTAGGGACAAGTGAGTGTCTGAGGTTACATTAAAGCACCTTTCAAACATTGCTTTGGTGTAGAGTTTTTTAAAGTTTGAAATGACTTGCTGGGCCATGGGCTGGAGGAGAGGAGTGGTATTTGGGGGCAAGAACTTTACTGTGATGAAACCAAACTCCTTCAGAATTAGGTCATCCAAGTTTGGAGGATGAGCAGTTGCATTGCCCATTACTAGGAGGCACTTGAGATCCAATTTCTTTTCCAGGAGGTAATTCTTCACACTAGGGCCAAACACTTCATTGAACCACTCGACAAAAATGTCCCTTGTGACCCATGCCTTACTATTAGATCTCCAAAACACACAAAATTTACTCTTCATAACATTGTTTTTCTTGAACACACTGGGATTTTCAGAATGGTACACTGGTAACGGCTTCACTTTGAAATCCCCACTAGCATTAGCACAGAACATTAGCATCAGCCTGTCTTTCATAGGCTTGTGTCCTGGCAGTGCCTTTTCTTCCTGAGTAATGTAGGTCCTCTTTGGCATTTTCTTCCAAAAGAGGCCTGTTTCATCACAATTGAACACTTGTTCAGGTTTCAGTCCTTCAGGCTCTATCTACTCCTTGAATTCCTGCACATATTTTTCAGCCGCTTTGTTGTCAGAACTGGCAGCCTCACCATGCCTTACCACACTGTGTATGCCAGTACGCTTCTTAAATCTCTCAAAC